>NC_056732.1:134189137-134214137 GCF_019279795.1 Protopterus annectens
TGCACATGTGGCTGGAGAGTACTGCAAGGCTCCACAGATATGTCAAGGCAGTGGAACCGCGACTTGAGCATCCCAAACACATGCTCTATAATGATCCTGGTTTGTGCGTTTGCCTCATTATGGCATTCTTGTGTGGGTGTGTGTGCATTTCTGATGGGTGTCATCATCCATGGCTCCAGTGCATAGCCAGCATCCCCCACCAGCTGGCCATATGGGATGCCCTCACTGGCAAACACCTGGTACAGGTGTGATGAATGCCAGATGTGGGAGTCGTGATAGCTTCCAGGGCTGCCACCACACACATTCATGATAATGACCTGGGCATTGCACACAAACTAGCAGTTGATGGAGGGGAATCCCTTGCAGTTTATGTAGACACTTCCCCGTTCACTGGGTGGTGCTTTGATGTTGATGTGCATGCAGTCTATGGCACCCAGTACCTCTGAGTATTTTGCTATATGGTGGAAGAGACGCATATTGCTGGTCCTCTCCTCATGGGTGTTGGGGAAGTAAATGTGCTCACTGGCATGTGGTAGCATGGCATCCAGGAACTGGTGGAGTACCCTGGATGCAGATGGCTTTGAGACCCCCATTATGTCCCCAGTAGCTCTTTGGAAAGTATCTGTAGCTAGAATTCTTAAGGCTACACATACCTTCGTATCTGCTGGGATGGGTTACCCCCTGTTGGTTCTATCTCTCGGTACAGCTCGGTGATTTGCTGAAGTATGTCTCTGTCCACCCTGTAGCACTCTACTATCTTCAGATCATGTAACCCCTGGTAGGTTATCTTGGGTCTGAACACTCTTCTGCCCCTCCTTGGTTTGTGGTGGTTGCCAGCATTATCCTCTCTCATAGTCAGCCTCTAGCATATACTGATGGATAAAAACAATGGCAGCCCCTAACCTTTTTCCAGTTAAAATTCCTCTGCATGTATACACCAATAGTGCAGAGTTTGTGGGAAAAAAACAGACTGTAAGGTATTTCCATACTTTATACTGTTGTGCTGCAGATGCTGCCTGTATGATTGGCTGACTATGATACATTCCAGCTGCCACCTATATTACTCATGGCTTTGATTTGGCCACTGTGAGTGTTAGAGGCATTACTGGTAAGTTGAACATGATTGCCTTTATTCCGCTGTTACTCTTTTTTTAATTATTTTTTACTTACATCTCCTCCCATTTTCAGCTATGCAGCCACCTGCCAGCTGTATTATTGTGTGTTTTGCATGGCCCATTGTAAGCTGCAAGAGTCCCATATTAATGATTTCTATTTAATTTCTCCTTTATTCTGCTGTTGCCCTTTATTTCTTTTTTTTTACATCTCCCATTTTTAGCTATGCAGCCACCTGCCAGCTGTATTACTGAGTGCTTTCAATGGCCCACTGTGAGTTGCAGAATCCCATATTGCTGATTTGTACAGCATTTCCCTTGTCCTGCTATTTCCATTTTTCCTATATCCTTCCTGTTTAAGCCACTGCACACCACGCAGACCCATTTAACTGGTGTAAACAGCAAGAAATGGCCCTTCCCTGAGCGTGAACATGCTCCTCAGTTCATGGAATAAGAGTATACAGCCTCAGACACTACTCCTCGATTAGCTGTGCTTAGCTAAGCACAAGCCCGGGCAATGGAGCTCCAATGTACTTACAGCAAGCATGACACACCCCCTTTTCATGTTAGTTGCTCCTCCTGCCTACATGATGGTGATACAGCACCTACATAGTTAGGTGTAGTGTGACAGAAGAATTTTGTGATTGAGTAGAAGTCCCCTCATTAACATACCCCACTACCTTAATCCGTAGTTACTGCACTACAGAAGAGCCTTCCCCTTTAGCAACTACTGTTCCCTGCCATTGTTTTGATTCTGCTTGCCATTATGTATACTGGAAAAATGCAGGTTTCCCCTAAAACTGACTTTTCACATTGCTTTTTTTGTTTTCCCCATGATCCCGTTTGCGTGGCTCTTCCCAATGCTTAAACAGCCGAGATTGGCTGAAAAATAATAAACTTTTAATTAAAAAAAAATAAATCACTTTAACATGCCAATGGCCATATATTTGGCCATTGGCATGCCTACAGATTAGGGTACATGCTTTTATTGGAGCTGTCATGGCTCTATTTTCATTTTTGCATAAATTTATTCAGCTAGCACCCAAATACATTTCCTGCAGCTTACACTGTTCCTGCAGGTTACCTACCTGCTTCCTGGATCACTATTTTACTTCATTTGCATGGTTTTCACCAGCAAATGAGGTAATTAGCATCCTGCATAAGTTTCCATGCAGGAACAGTGTCGGCTCACTTTTGCACATCAAAACTGCACATTCATGGACCTCTTGGCGGTCATATTCCGTGCAGGAGTGGCTACACTGTTCCTGCACAGAAATGATTGTTACATGAATCCTGGGGGTTGACACTTGTATTCATTAGTAAAAAATAGAAGTAGCTATTTTATGAATGTACTTAATGTCTGCTATTTGCAGATATTCTGAGATAGAGAGTTTCATGTTGCAGGTGTTAGTTTTGAAAAGTCTCTTTCACCTGTTGCCATGTTGAACTGGGGTCTTGACAAGCAGATGACAGTGTCTGTAGAAGAATATAGGGAATAGTTTTTTTTTTTTTTCAAAAAACTTTTTATTTTATTTTCTCTTTTAACAAAAAGAAGTAACAAACAAATGATGAAAAACCAAACAAGTTATAGCAAAGGTAAAAACAATACAAGCTGTTCGTATAAAGTTCACATATTATGCAGTAGAAACTGATAAGCATAACTATGTAAATATACAAAAAAAAAAAAAAAAAAAAGGGGATACCCCATATGAACTGCTAACCTAGCATGCTACCCAAGGAGAAGAGATAATAGAACACTAAGTAGAGAGCACAAGATAAATCACAGCATTTACGAAAGGAAGGACTGTTTTAAGTAGAGGTAAGGAGGAGGGCATTGACCTTAACCCAAATTTTTGTATAGAGAGCATTCCTCTTTGGACTTTTAATAATGAATTTTTGTGCAGCCATGTAATAGTTCATAGGTTCATAGTTTAGTACTAAGCTGACTGCCTTTGTGAGCCATTTTGAGCCTAGCCAATTATCTCTCGTGAGACTCAAACCCTGCACCTTGTGTTTATAAGGCAAACATGTTAGCCATTAAGCCACCCTCCCAAGTAAGAGCCATTGACTTAAAGTTGTTCCAACAGAGTTTAGTGCGGTCCAACCAATTTTTAGAGATGTATAATTTCATGAGTGAACATAGGAAAACCAGAACATGTGTGTCAAATTTAGAAAGAGCACAAGTAGGGATATAAAGAATGGCTAGTTCCCAAGAAAGGGTTGACTTATGATAACCCATTTTTTGAAGGCGGACTTTTAATGATGTCCAGAGTTTGTGTGTGTAATTGCAGGACCATAAAACATGCATTAGGTCAGCATGCGGAGAAGAGCAGCAGGGACAAGAGGGAGACTTGTTAGGGTCAAACTTAGCTAGTCTAGCCGGAGTGTAGTAAGCATTATTGTTGATCATTAACTGTGTGTAGAAGAGGTTCTTAAAGGGGGAAAAGTTTATAGTGTTTTTTATGGCCGAGAGCTTCTGAGTGTGTGAAAGAAGGGGGTCATACTTGTCCCAGTAGTTTGAAAAAAGATAAATTCTATTATTGATCATGGAGGATATGAGTCTGTATGAGTTAGAGAGCATTTTTTTGGGTAGAGTTAGATTATGCATCACAGATTCTGGTATGGAAAGATTTTGTCCGTTATCTAATAGATGTATGAATTTAGAGGTAATAACATCACGTATTTGTCGAGTAATAATTAGGTATTTCTTATTGACTTTAAGGATTTTGCATAGATTAGACAGTGACTCGTTGTTGTGTTTGAGTATATCCCAGACTAAGAGATTTTTTATTAGCAGGAAGTTGGAGAGGTTGACTGGAAGATTGTTGATTTTAATATTGGGATTTAGGTGTAGGGGTTGAAGTAAAGGGAGTGATTTGTCAAGACTGATGAGTTTTAAAATGTTTTGGAAGATAATAACCTTTTGTTTTAAGTTATTTGGGAGGTTGAGACTTCGTAAGGTGTCCTGTGAAAGAAAGGGGAGAGCAGCTGGATTTAGGTTAATGCTAAGAATCTGCTGAAACCATAATTTAGACCAGGTGGGATAGGTATTATAGTCTGCTAATTTAAGTTTGGAGATATATAATAATCTACTTGCAAAGATGATTGAATAATATAGATGAAAGTTTGGAAGGCCCAAGCCATCTCCAGATTTGGGAAGGGTTAATTTATTATATGCAATTCTCACAGATTTGGGATACCAAATAAATTTAGCTAGATCTTTGCTAATCTTTGTCAAAAAGGACTTGGGTACCAACTGATCCACAGAATTAAACTGAAAGAGGAGTCTGGGGAGTATGTTCATCTTAATTATTGCTGATTTGGATAAAAGAGATAGCTTCAGTTTTTCCCACCTATGAATATCAAGAGAGATTTTGGACCAAGATCTGAGAAGGTTATTTTGAAATGTAGATGAATGATTATGATCAAAATAGATCCCTAAATACTTGATATCAAAAGTTGTTTTGAAGGAGGAGGCGGGAAAGTAATTTGGTTTATGACCTAGAGGGTTAATGGGAAAGATGTGAGATTTCTTGAAGTTTACTTGATAATCCGAAGCTTTTGAGAAGGCGTTGATGGAGATTTCAATCTTGTTAAGGTCAGTATTCGGAAGTTGAAAATAAATGATTAGATCATCAGCGAAGGCTGAAAGGAGTATTTTGGTATTCATTACTTTGGGGATTGTATGGAAAGTATTTAATTTTATATAAAGAAATAAGGGTTCGATGAATATATTGAAGAGGAAAGGAGATAGCGGGCACCCCTGCTTGGTGCCATTAGTTATTTGTAAAGGTTTGGAAAGAATCTTGTTTATCCTTAAGCAGGTAGAGGATTTACTGTATAAAACTTTAATCATATCTATATAAGAGGAGGGAATGTTAAAATATGATAAGGAATGAAAAAGAAAATTCCAGTTAACCCTATCAAAGGCTTTTGCTGCATCTAAAGTTAAGGCATAAACTGGATTTTTTTCTTTTTTCAACAGATGTATTAGAGAGTCTAGAGTTAGAGTGTTATCCCATGTATGCCTACGTGTCATAAAGCCTGATTGTTCCATGGAAATTATAGATGGAAGAATTTTTCTAAGTCTGTTGGCTAAAAGCAAAGCTAAAATCTTGATATCAATATTTATCAGTGAGATGGGGCGATAATTGTGTGGATCCGTTTTGTCTTTTTGGTTTTTAGGAATTAAGATTGTTTTCGAAGTATTCCAGTGGAGGTCTGATATGCCGTACTTTATTACATGGTTGTATACTTTTAGCAGGATAGGGGAAATTATTGAGATAAAAGTTTTAAAGAATTCAGCTGTGAAGCCATCGGGGCCAGGGGATTTGCCTAACTTGAGGTTCGAGATAGTGGATTGGATTTCTTGTAGGTTTAAGGGAGCTGACAGCATGTCACATTGATCTTTATTAATGGAAGGGAATTTAATGGAATTCAGGAAGTCAATCATATGTTGATGTAAAACATGATCTGTATTTTCTTTGGAATAAATGTCTGAATAAAGGCTGGAAAAGAGTTGTATAATTTCCTGGTCCGAATTATAAATCTTGTTTTTAAAGTGCAGACGAGATATTTTAGGGCATTCTTGGGTGTTCCGAATTAATTTTGCAAGTAGTTTAGATGGGGTTTGTGCCCATTCAGAGTAAATCGCGATCATCTTTTGTTCAAAAATGGTTAGGTTCTGTTTATGTAATTGAAGTAAATGGTTTTGTGTTTCATTTATTAAATTGTCTCTGATGGGGTCCGGGTTGAGTTTTTGTTGTTTTTCTAAGTCAAGGAGCTTATTTGTAAGTTCAAGTTCTTTGTTTGTGTACATTTTTTTGAGGTAAGAGGCTTTGTTAATTAAAGTACCTCTAATATAGGCTTTACACGCTGCCCATTGTATATCTAGTGGTATATTAGAGAGGTCAAGGTTAGAGGTAAGATTAGTTAATGTTTCAGTGATTTCTTGAATAATATCCTTGTTTTGAAGTAAATTATTGTTAAGTGTCCAGTTGTTATAAGTACATGGAGAAGTTACTTTTTGGATAGGGTTGATATTTAGGGATATCTTAGAGTGATCTGATAAGGATCTCGGTTCTAAAGAGAGATTAATTTTAAAGTGGGTGAGGGATTCAGAGATTAGAAAGAAGTCCAGCCTTGACCAAGATTTGTAGCATTTTGAGTAGTATGTGTATAGTTCATCCTTAGTTATATGGTCTTTCATAGATATGGGGTCAGTAAGTTTGAGATCGTACATTAAGTCTTCCAAGGCAGAGGAGGACTGAAGATTATAATAGGGAGATTTACTAGTGCGATCTGAATTAGGGTCTATAACAGCATTCCAATCCCCTCCCGCTATAATATAGTGATCTTTAAAAGTTGCTAGAATATTGTGGATTTCTGTAATAAAGATATGTTGTTGGGAGCACGGGCCATATAGGTTGAAGAATAGAATTGGTTTATTAAGATTGGGAAATTGGGATGAAAATAAGCACCATCTACCATTTACATCAGACCGCTCATTTAAGACAGTGCCTTGGAAGGATTTTTTGATAATAATCGCCACCCCTCTAGAATTTGAACTATTTCCTGCAGAAATAATGGATTTCAACCATTTCTTTTCCCGGTCTTTGACCCAGTCTTTATTATATGTGTGCGTTTCCTGAAGAAAACATATATTTGCTTGTGATTTAAAAACCAGGTGGAGAAGGAGTGCTTTTTTGGCTTTATTCTGTAGCCCTCTAACATTCCATGAGTCAATATGTAGAGTCATGGCAAACTAAGAGTAGGTAGATTGTATTTATAAGTGATATAAGGGAAGGGGGTAATTGACTGTATTTTGAGAGAGATCATATTTGAAGAAGGGAGGTGTGTATACAGATAATAAGTAAAGAGAAGAAGGAAAAAGGAAAGAAAAGTAATTAAGGCAGCATAATAGTTCCTTCCACAAAGCCCCGGTGCCTACCCACCCCTCTATACTGGTGGAAGGAACAAACATACAATAACACAGGAATTTTTGTGTTAGGTTAGCATAATTATTCTAGTCTTGTAAGTTGTAAGAAAAACAAAAAGTAACTAAACTAGCAATACAACAATATGTACATATATACAACTCTATCTGTTTCCAAGACCAGGCTATATTAGAACCCAAGGCAAACACAACCATGAGCTCATAAAAATTACATCCGGTAGTAGCCATTTAAAAAAAGAAAAAAGGGAAGAAGGAGATATAAAGAATATAGAATAAATGAAACATAAAAGCATAAAAAAGTAGAGATAGGAAAAAAAAAAACTACCACTGATCGTTAAATCATGATATAAACAAATATTTTATCATACTAACAGATACCAGCATGTCTGAGCTGGAAGAGAGGAAAGCTAAACTGTAAGGTTAATTGAGAGCACAAAAATAGAACAGAAATATTGTCTTAATGCTTAACCGCCATTTACATTTTTTAGGATTGTTAGTTACTAAGTAAGGTAATAAGGAGAAGAAAACTGATTCAAATAGAACAAAACTAAATAAGTTCCAGTTTTTAATAATTAGCTTGTATTATTATTTAAGGTAAAAAAAAGGGAACATGTATACTACTAAATTATAAACTGCTAAACCATGTTTACAGTCCTCTGTAGTCTAAGGTTTAACTACTAAATATTAATAACGACTTACTTGAAAGTCACACATTTACCTAGGTACAACCTGCTTATATATATTATTTATTTGGAGCTCAAGAGATTGTAAGTGCTAGATAAAGAAAGGCTACAACATTCCTTTCATTTGAGCTGGCATAAAAAATACACATATATAAATGGGATTATGTTAGAGTAACATGCAGGGAAGTAGGTGTAAATACATGAGTGGTTATATGATAGACAAATATTGTACCTAATAAGCATATGAGTCTTGGCCACGTAACTGCCTTTGTACACCTAAAGTATACCAGAGAAATGTACCTCTAAAGTAAGAATACATATGAAAAGAGAATAAAAAAAAATTTTGTGGATGAAAACACTTTGAAAACACTTTAATACATCACAGGGTACCAAAATCCATAAACCAATAGTATTCGAGGATGCGCGATGTAAACGTGCATAATGGGAGATAGCTGATGAGACCACCGTGTAGGGAAGGATAACAGCAACTTATTTAATGAAGAGTTCATGGATTCAGCTAACCGTTACACCAGTCAGAGCAGATGAGATTGTAACAGACAGGCAAGACAATTTAGAAAATAGTAAGCAAGACTTTTGAATGCTGCATTGAATGTACGAGGCATCAGTAATTGTTACTGCAGGGACATCGTGGGAAGTGTAACAAATTGGTTATCCGTCGTCAGTTCCATGAACAAGTGATCCAATGGCTGCAAGCATATTGAGGACTAAAGTTCCTAAGCAGATCCATGTAACAAAATAGTGCTGAGTAAATGTTAGATCCTATTCATTTATTTTATTCGATTTTATCCATCTCTATAGGTCGAGCGATGTAGAAATACTGTCTCTGTGCCTACCAGGAGCAAGCGAATATTTAGCAGCAGATCCAATGGCTGCAGTCATAGTAAGCACTAAAGTACCCATAGAGATATATGCAGCAAATAGCGATGGGTTAATGTTAAAACCTTTTCCTTTGTTATATTCGATTTGGTTTAACTTTGTAGCTCGAGCGTTGTATAAACACTGACTCTGTGATAGTCTGAAGTACGCAAATAATTAGCGGTGTATTATTGCTAATATGAGAGCTGACAAAAGAACTGTAAAAAGAAGATCTTGTCAGACCCATTTATGAAACAGGATAGGAGTTAAAGGCTTTGGTAAAGGCATCTTTGGCTTCCGTTGGAGTATTCATTGAATATCTTATTTCTTTGTAGGAGAAAGAGAGAACATTTGGGTACCTCATTTGAAATCTCACATTTCTTTTGATCAAATCAGCGCAAAAAGGAGCCAGCTTTTGTCTATTTAATTTTATTTGGTGAGGCAGGTCTTGAGTGAGAGTGATCTTATAACTATTCCATGTAAAGTTTTTTTGCTTTTTGGCAGCACTTAAAATATTCTGTACATCTTGAAAGTTTAGCATCTTTGTGTAAATAATACGTGGAGTTGGTGAATCTTGCCGGCGGATAGAGGCTCTGTGCGCTCTTTCAATTATTAAGTTCCCAGTTGAATTGCCCAGACCCAGTAAGGCACCAAAAATCTGACCACATATTGACCGCAGGTTTTGGTTATCATAGGTTTCAGGTAAGCCTTTGATAATGATGTTGTTGCGACGGCTCCTAACTTCAAGATCTGTTATTTTGGACTGTAATTCAGAGATAAGCGCAGAGTTGTTTTTTATGTCGTCAGTTATTGAATGTATTTGAAAGTCATTTTTTTGTGTTTTTTGTTCAAGAGTGTCAACCCTTTGCACAAGATGGTTAATAGATTTAGTGAGGCCAGACAATTGCTCAGAAAGGCCCTGGATAGCATCATGAATTGGTTGGAGCGCTGATTTGAGATTGTCGATATGAAGGTTGGGGTCGGGTTTACTTTTAGAGCTTGTTTTATTATTTGTGGTACCGCTGTCCGTTGGTGTTTTTGTGGTTCTTAATCTTTTATATGCATTGTCTTTCTCCGGAGAAAGAATTGATGATATTTTTGCTTTGGTACTTTGAGTTTCCATGACTTCAGCGTTGTCTGTCATAACTGGTAGCTGATATTAAGCGCAGAGTGTCAGGAGCGCCAACTGTCAAAAGCGCTAAGCTGTCAGGCAGAGATCTGTCACCCAGGCCTCTTGGATGCACGTGTCACGTATCCCAGGAATTGGATAAAAAGTGGATTTTTTAAAGTTTTTTCCAGTATAAGACACCCGATTTGCTGTCAGACGTATTTAAGTATTTAGTTGAGGTCAGCGATCAATAGCAGGTATTGTTTAGAAGTGTTTAAGGCTAATAAAGGTAAAAATTACATTAAGAGCTCCGTGGATAGGGTGCCAACTAGCCAACCACCATCTTGGAATCCGAATAGTTTGTCTGTTTATGCTGTAGTATATGTGCTAGTGGCAGGCAATATGAGTCATGATTTAATTCGAATGTAAGATGAGTGAGTAGGAGAGTGGCTCTAAACTCTGGAAAAAAGCATCCACTTATTGGCAGACATTTGAATTTTTCTGGAAAAATATAGTGATGAGCTTTGGGCCCACCAAGGAATATGACTCTTCAGATCATGTTTGTAGTATTTACAGAAAGTTGATGCTCTCTACTGAGTTTAGAGCAAATAATGGTAAACAGTGTTCTTTTTTGTCCATTATCATTTGAAATGTTACAACTTTCTTATATTGTCTTATGAGTAGGGGGTGAGTGTACTTGTATACTAATGTAAGTTGAGTGACTGTTACTTTTGTGAAACTTCATACATGTGGAGCAAAAGTGAGATGCTGGGCAAATGTTATACCTAGGAATGTTTGTACAATAACTCCAGGTGGTATTTTTTGTACAATAACTCTAGGTGGTAGTGTATCTTGCGGTCAGTAATGTTTAATATGGGGTTGGATTTGTTTTTTTTTTTTTTTTTGGTGTGTCCAAAATTGCATAGTAGTCAACATTTTTACAATTAAAAACAAGCTGTGTGTTAGTAAGCCAGTTCCCTAGTAGGCAGAAGTCTTGCACATTTTATTCTAACCTGTAGTATGACTTATCTGAGTGTAACATAATTAAGGAGATATCAAAATATTTCTGTTAGCTGTACTCTTTTTTTTCAATCTTGTGTCAAAGGATGTAAACACTGTAACCCAGGAATGCTTTTTTCTTTTGTTGTGCATCTTTGTTGCTTTTACGTTGTCTCATTTTTACAAACCTTTTTAATACTATTCAGTACTATATTGTTTACTAATTTCTGCACAACTCTTGTTCCTTTTCTACCCAGATTATACTTCACTTATTTCTGTGATGCTATTACTTTTTTGATCATGCTGTAATCATTTTTGCAAATTCATTAATGTACTTCTTTTCTAATCATTTGGTATATCCCATATTTGTTATTTGTTTGTTTGTTTGTTTGTTTGTTTGAATGGATTCTTTCCTTGGGCCTCAATCCTGGTTATGAGAACATAAAGAAACAAACAAACAGAGACATACAACAAACACATTAAGATATTGTAGCTCTTCAGCTACAGTCTATTTGTTTCCTTTTGCTTAGTAAGTCAACATAATACAAGAGAATCTGTTTTTTTTTTGTGCAAACTATTATTTATGGGACATATAATTTGTTCATTTTTTACACTTTATCTTATTCAATGTTATTCAAACGTTGTGTATAAAGCAGGGAAACAAATTCTGAATGGAACACCAGCATTCATGGCATACACGCACATGCCTGCACACACCACACACACACACACACACACACACACACACACACACACACACACACACACACACACACACACACACAAAGTCAGACAGAAATGTACTTCTTCAGATACCTGCAGGCACTCTGTCTCTCTGTCATACAGCACATGCACAAATACTCATGGATGCATGCATGTGTGTGATCCCTCGCACACATGCACACAAGTACATGCATACACACATGCACACATACACACATATGTCCACAGAAAGAAGTATACTCATAAGGATACCTGCAATCTGTCTCTCTCATACAACACGGACACACACACACACACACACACACACACACACACACACACACACACACACACACACACACACACACACACACACTTAACAGCTACAAGCAATTCAGAATATCAATTAATCTACAACGTGTGTTCAGAATGTGGTAGGAAAACAGACACACTGGAAGAAACCCACACAGGCACAGGCACAGGCTGTAAACTGATCAAAGAAGGCATCCCAAGCAGGTGATGAAAAGAATAACCAAGGACTGTAAGGTGGCAGTTAACGACTGCATCACTGTATTTCTGTAAAGAGGTATTTAAAGGAAACCTAAAAAAATCAACATGACAGTTATTTAAAAAAGAAAGCTTTTCAGTTGAAATAATTTAATCAGGACAAGATTTAGTACAGTAGACATAGGAAACATTGTCTTGAATTTCAAAATGCAAAGACATAAACACAATGGCAACCATGATCTATCACATAGTCTTTGTGAGTATGTTGCTTAGCAAGCAGGCTAACTGCAGGTTGTCCTTATAGCAGCCAACGAGTACTAACAAAAAAAACTGAGTAAGCAGAAAAAATCAGGAGGGGAAACATAGCTTTTTAGATACATGGCTGAAAAAAGGAAGAATAGGGACAGAACTGACCAGGCCGAGAAATTATGGGAGGGAAATCTCAAAGGACTTAAAAAAATAGATGGACTGAATAAATACTTTGCTTCAGTCTTCACATAGTAATGCTAATGGGTTGCCATGCTAGAAAGGGGACAGTGTAGATTGGGGAGAACATTGCATAAATACCAGAAAGAAGGAGCAAGATTCAGCAGGAACTGGCTGCTTTTTGGAAGGATAAAGCACAAGCACCAGATGACATGCCTGCCAGAGCCCTCAGAAATCTGAGAAATGTTTTGGCAAACCCTCTAACAGAGATCTTCTATGGATTACCAGAGGACCAGAGGACAGCAGTTGGGGGTGCCCTTGAACAAGTGAGGGAACAGAAGAAATACTGGGAACTGCAGCCCTGTCAACTTAACAAGAATGATAGGAGAAGTCATGGAGAAAGTCATGAGGGTGAAAACTAGTAGCATTTCTAGAGGACAGCAACCAATATGGGTTAATGAACAAAAAGCGCTAAGTGTCAAACCTGTCCCAGTATTATGATTGGAATACTGGAGAACTTCACAGAAGGCTATCAACAGACATAGTCCACTTGGGATTTCAGCAAAGTATTTAACTGTCCCACACAGGAGACTGATAGAAACATGGAAGGGGTTAGGGGTAGGACCAAAACTGAGGACTGGATAGGAGCATGGATGAATGGCAGGACACATAAAGCTGTAGTGAGAAGGGTAAATGTCATTAATTAGGGGGATGACTAGTAGATAACCACATTGGTCTGCCCTAGGCCTAGTGCTCTTTAATGTGTTTGTCTTAGACATATGTGAAGGAATAGAAAACATGATCATTGTCTTTGTTGCTAACACAAAGATACATACAATGGTGGAGGATGAGGGAGAATGAAGGTTAAGATCTAAAAAAGCTGAGCAAATGCAGAAAGCTCACAGTTAAGGTTCAATGCAAAGAAATTCAAAGTATTGCACTTTGACCATGACAATTGTGGTCTACGGAGGAAAGTAAAACTGATGGCAAAATAGCAGGACAAGAACCTGAGAATGTTGATCACACTGAGACTGGATCACCCAAAGCAGAGAGAGATTCCAAAGGCAGTAGCAAACATAATGCTGGTTGTGCCCTCTAGAATTCCTGAAGGAAACAGATAATTTTCTACTCTTTCTAAAAACAATCGTACTTTCTGAAATAAAATAAAACAAATACATTTAATAACTATTGTCTCTTTGCAAGCACTTTTGTCTTTACAGCAATACTTCATCATTTTATTTCACAAAATCTGGTCTTTTTTTTAGAATTATTAGCCTTTTAGACTACTTGATTTACTTTGGGAGCATTTTTTGTCATTAACGTTTCTAGTCTATAAGTTCTTGAGGCCATATTATGAAAAAAGACAGCAGGCTGTTGAAAGGGATTCAGAGGAATGCTACAACAAAGATCGTTGGAATGGAATGTAAGGGAGGGAATATGACAAGAGGCTGGAGGGTCTAGAGTTCTTTTCACTAAAAAATAGTAGAGATAAGGGACATTACCTTGTTACAAAGAGGTGAGGGCGTCATTCGGAACAAAAAGGTCTGAGAAAGAAAAAAAGGATCGCCGATTGCAGGTTGTAGGGACTCCCTTCATCACCAAAAAGTACTTTTCACAAAGAAGAACTACCATTGCAGGTGATGTAGAGAGAATCCACAGGTCCATTCACAGTGATGTGGGACATGTGGCAAAGGGCAAGGGGAAAGGTAGGGATGGAGGGGAAGTAGAATATCAAGGCATTTAAAAAGGCAGTCAAAATTAACTTATTATCTCTATCTGCCTTCAAGCAAATGTAATATAAAAGAAACACTAGCTAGTAATTAATTGATGATATTTGGAATCTGCTTTTTTGTACAGTTTGCAGTGTGCCTGAGTAAGTTTGATTAATATCACAGCTGTGATGGTGACTGGCAAAACTGAGTTGCCTCTGCACACTATAAAGAGATTTTCATTTCTGTTTTGAATAACTTTATCTGAACTCAAATGGCTTCACTGAAGCATTAGCTAAACTGAGATAATCAATAAAAAATACTGTTTCTGCATTTATATTATTTTAAAATAATTTCAGTATTATAAAATGTTTTTAAAGGACTGACAGCTGTCCCTAGCTTAATTGATGTACCAGGCAGAAATATTGACTCACAGTACTTGTCTTCTCTTATCTTTTTTGGCACATATCATATTTGTATTTTATGATGTGTACGTGCACGTGTACGTGTGTGTGTGTGTGTGTGTGTGTGTGTGTGTGTGTGTGTGTGTGTGTGTGTGTGTGTGTGTGTGTGTGCGTGTATGTACATGTGTACCCATGAACTCTCCAGTATAGTTACATTTGTTACAAACTAGAGTATATCTCACATTTTGCAGTCCCTTTGTAATATTTTAGAAAGAAATGACAGAGGCAGTGGAAATTTTACCTTTCTTACAGGGCTGTGTAAAGCAGTTCTCATAGGGGAACAGTGCTTGGTGATAGCATAGTTGCACAGCTTTATTTAAATAATCCCCTAAGGAATATACAGACTGCAACATAGCTTCTAGAAACACTGTAAGATAGGAGTTGCACTTTGGTAGTTTTATAATGCTTAATGCCACTCTGTAAATAATTCCTATAAAGAACTGTTGTGCTGAGCCTGCAGTCTGCCAGAATGAATGAATGCTGCAGTAGAATTTTAGTATTACACAGGGATGCTTTTTTACTGAAACTGGAATATGTTCTTGAAGTCGAGATACATGTTAAAGCATCTTGATTGCAACAGCTACACTGTTTAATGCTTAGTCTTGCCAGTAAAATGCAGTATACCACTCACTGCTGCATAACAACTGGTTTATTTTTTAAAATATTACATTTCCATGCTTTTGCTCTCCTTTTCCACTTTCTTTGGTGCCTGCACATCTATGTATGTGGTTTGAATTAACCTATCTTTATTGTTCTGACCAGAAAGAAACATTTTAATTACAATCATACATATTTTGTTTGAAATTAGCAATTTAATTCCGCTTATATTATGAATGACCTGAGAAATGGCACAGGTTCTGATTTTTTATGACAGTACCTAGTAAGAATATATGTTCTCTTATCAATACTGTAGTATCTTTATGCTTTTGTGAAGGTTAAGTTAACTTGAGCAGGTGTTTAGGGTGTCACTAGTTTTGTTGATGTGCAGGAGATCACAAATGACTAGATCGTTTAAGGCTCTATAGGTTAGATGGAGGTCCCCCTGGAAAAGTCTGTAGGAAACAGAAAAGAGAGAGCATTTTGAGGCGATCTGTGTAGCACAAGAAAGTATTGTCTTGGTGAGGATACACAGTGGTCTATCAAGATGAGTCATACGCTTAGACAAATACATGCCAAAAGGGGCTTTTTACTCTATTATGGACCTAACAAGGAAGAGTATAAATAGATGATAATTTTCTTGGACCATAAAGATATACCCAGGTTATCAGTCTGGCCAGATAAAAGAATTTCTGAATGACAGTGGATACATGGTGATCAAAGGGTAGTTCATTATCAACAAAAGTGTCCAAGTCCCTGTTGACTGAGTCAAGTTTCAAGGGGGTATCACCTATGTGGTAGAGGAATGAGTATCCTTGTCGGCTGAAGGACACAATGTTGCAATTCTTTGCATTTAGTTTAAAGCCATGGTTCAGGCACCATCTCTTGGTGTGCGTTAGGCCCTACTGGAGAATCTGGAAGTCAGATAAAGAGTTTATGACTGCTCTGAGATTGCAGTCATCCACAAATTTAGTGAGCCACAGGCCTCTGGTGTTAGTCTTGATATCAGAGAATTAAATACCAAAGTGAAGTGGTCATGGGATGGATACTTGGGGGACAGCACGCCTAGCTATTCTTTTCTATGAGAGTCACTAGCACTAATAGACTGAGTTCTGTCAGTAAGCCATTTTGCTATCCAGTGGATAACATAGAGGTTTACATTTAGTTGATTAACTTGTCAGTAATGCTTGCATAAAGAATGGTATCAGAGGCATTTGTCACATCCAATTAGGCAGTGTAAACTAATCTGCCTGCATCTTATGCATCAGTGACCTGGTCAAAGAAGTCCACCAAGTTCAGAAGGTGAGATCTATCTTTAACAAACCCAAACTGATTTTGGATCCAAAGCATGTAGACTGCCTAGAACTGTGATAATGATAATAAGTTCTATAATGATGTATTCCATTGCTGTGCCAACAAAGGTGGTGAGGCTTACAGCTTTATAGTTACCAGGGTCAGTAGTAGGTCCCCGTTTGTGGACTGGGATGACTAACACAATTCTCCATACATCTGGCATGAATCCAGTCATGAGCTGAGATTAAATAGCATTAGTAGCAAGTCTGTGAAGCAGTACTTTGTACTTACAAGGAGATGGCCTAGTACATTATTAGGACCCACGGAGCTAGTGTTCATGGCATTGGAGACAACATTGATTTGTTGTGGAAAGTTGGGAGGGGATGGATAAATAAAGTTTCAGCTAAATTTGTCATCTGTTATATTGGCTATGTTCTCTGTGAAGAGTATATGTTTATTTTTTTATTATTTTGCTTTTTATTGCATTTTGCTTTGGTTTACTTGGTTTGTCCAATTGGATTTAGTCAAAAAAAGTAATATACATTAACAATTACACATACGTTTATTAATTAGATTACATTCATATGAAACAAAGGCAACTATTACAGTATAAAACATACTTATGCATTTAGTACATGTTGAACATTGAGCAGTTGATAAGGTGTATTAGTGGATTTGTCAAATATATAATAGATATTCTGATTACCGAATAAAAATTCAAAGAAATGGAAGTGAGGGAAGGAACTCGACAGGGCAGCAAATGTCAATATTATTATTGCAGTAAGAGGTGGTGTATTAATCAGGTTCAGATACAATTATATATGAATGATCATAAGGTTTATATTAAAAGTAAATAGGTGGGGTGGTGAGCGGTGTCACAAAACAGTATATGCCTGGGAGAGTCTAGTAAAACTATTCAGGCATTGGTGAAGACTGGCTGTGGTACATAGGATTCTGAGTGTAAAGAAACTGCTTGACAATAATGCAAACTATAGATTGCTGTAGCCTTTATCACGGAGATACACCTGAGGAGATCCATTGATTTGATAGCTGAAATTTTGGTTGTGTTTTAAATGAGTTTTCATTCTGAACTGATTTCAGTGGTAGTAGGAAGTGATTACACACATTATCTACATTACTTGAATATTGAGTTACCTACAGTATTACAAGATTTTCCTAAAGCCACCACACAATCCAACATTCTAGTCATTGGAGACTCCATCTTGAGATACACTGATGTATCTCTCACCAGGCTGAGTAAGGAGAAAGTCACTGTCAGTTGCTTATCAGGGGCTAGGATCTACCACATTATGCACGCATTCAGGTAATTGGATCACAAGTACCAGCATGACTCAGTCATAGCCCATGTGAGTGTAAATGACCTGAGACATACCTCCCTATACTATATGAAGAGAGACATCATGGAGCTCTCTGAGTATGTATGCCAGGCTGGTATGAGCCTAGCATTGAGCAACATTTTACCTTCTCCAAGAATGATGCCACAATACTGACAAAAGATGATTGACTTTAATAATTGGCTTAGTTTCTGGTATCATTCTAAGGGGGTGTAATATTTGTCAGTATGAAAGGAGATGGTCAACAGACCACACTGCTTTGCCAGGGGTGGTATACACCTCTCCCATCTAGGCTTTTGAATATTAGCTAAAACATTGTCTTCCCCATAATGTCTTTCTTAGGCAATGCCAAACTGAAAGTACTTCCAACATAGCAAATCAAAATCAAGAAAATCTAAAGGTATTACTGCTCAATGCTGGGAATCGAAATAAAAAACTCCATTCCCTAGAAGATGTCTTTACATTAGAGAATGCTGACATCTGTGCAGTCACTGAGACATGGTTTAAAGCCAAGGAGGGCATACCAACAGAGCAAGATTATAATGCCTTCCACACATTTAGACCAGCTACTACACAGACAGGGACTAAAAATGGAGGTATCTAGATCTTCATCAAAAATAAATATACCTCAAGGCTGGTCAAACAGGACAATGCACTTGAGCTACTCCATGTTCAAATTGCCATAGGCAAAATCCAATACTACTCCCTTGCAAGCTATAGGTCCATCTCTGTGACGAAGGAAAACCATACTATATATTTAAACTTATTGGAAACACTTACCAACCAACCCAATACCATATTAATGGGAGACTTTAATTACCCCACTATTAACTGGGAATCCTATACAACACCAAATGTGCATGCACAGAGATTCCTTGATTTTGTAAACACAAACTCCCTGGACCAGATTGTCTATATACCAACCAGGGGTGCAACCATACTAGATCTAGTTCTCACTAATATGGGAGTGCTGCACGCCCCCTAGTGAAAAGCCTTCCTTGGCAAGTTCAGACCACAGAATGGTCTCCTTTGAACTAAAAGTAAATCCCAGATCTCCAGTTAACCCTGGAATATTCAGGCACTACTCTAAGGCAAACTTCCTGCTATTAAGTGATAACCTGGCAAAATTTCAAGCCCCCATAAACCCTGAGAATGGTTTCATCAAGGGCAAGTCCTGCCTACTCAACCTGGTGGACTTCTTTTAGAAGGTCACCAAAGCAATGGATGAGGGCAAAATTAGGTTCACATTGCCTACCTTGACTCAGCCAAGGCATTTGATCGAATACTCCACTCGGGCATTGTTGACAAACTCTAGAGGGTAGGTACAAACCTGTATGTCACCTGGTGAATAGCCAGCTGACTCACTGACAGGACCCAGGAAGTTAGAACTGGGGAGTCTACCTCAATAAAGATGCCAGTCACAAGTGGAGTCCCTCAGAGATTGGTCCTTTAAAGTATGCTTTTTTGCATTTACTTCTATGAAGTCAAGGCCAATGTCAATGTTCTGTGGCTGACTAAATTTGCAGATGATTCCAAATTTGGAGCTGTGATTGAATCCCACACTGACACAAATGTTCTCCAGGAAGGGCTATCACTGAAAAGCAACTGCTGTCAGAGCCATGGACTAAAACTAAATGCCAAGAAATGCATAATAGCATTCTTTGGTAAATCGTCCACCCCTGGTAACTATCATATTGACAACACACCCCTAAGAGTTAACCCAGTAGTCAGGGACATAAGGACACACATAGACAGCAATCTAGCCTTTGAGCATCACTTGTCTACAGTAGTGAGGAAATCATTCTATGTTGCATAACTTATAAACAAAGGTATGGCATTTAGGCCCAAGGAAGTCATTGCTCCACTGTATTTGACATTCAGCAGACCTATTGTTGAGTGCAAAACGCATTTTGGCATGTACCTGGTCAAGCATATCCAACAACTGGAACATCCACAGAGGTTCCTCACTAAAAGAATGCAGGGCATAAGTAAAATGTCCAATGCAGACCACCTCAAAACCCTATCCCTGTATTCTATCTCCTACAGGCTGTTGAGGGGAGATCTATGCCTGGCATAAATAGTATTGTCAGACCCCACTCTGATGGACCTCCTGCTTATCCACAAAAAACAAACAGCACCAGAATTTCCTATTCTAAAGACTTAAACCTTGTCTGTGATATAAATAAGACCTGATGGAGAGACAGGTACATATCCCAGAGGCCACCCCGTCTCTAGAACAGGCTCCCTATTGATGTGAAGTAGAGTTCCTCCCTGACCCAATTCAAGTCTAATGTGGACATTTGGATGAGCAACAGGAAATTCATCCTTGGTTTGGTATCTATGTCTCTAATGGACACAGGCAAACTGTAAATGGTTCGTCTCCTAGGCCCCTGCTTGTAAATGTTTTTTTTTTTTAGTTTTTTTCAAGATAATTGGGTATTAAGCTTGTATGTACAAGCTAAGAGATTTTTGATCTTATTGTATACTATATTTATACTAGGGTTCTATTACTAGAGTTAATTCCTGAACTTGACATTGTAATTACGACTTACGTGGACTGATACCTCAGCACTTGCTTTGAGGTAGGCATAGACATTATCTGTATCTGTGGCAATGTGTGTGATGGGGTCATTGAGGTAAGAATGGAGTTTGAATGTCATTAGGCCATCAAATAGCTGTAGTAGATCTGCTTAGAGTAAGACAGAAGGTTTTTTCAAGATATCCGGTTTTAGACTAGTCGTAAATGTTGCAGAATGATGATCAGATTTGACCAGTGATGTGGTAGCTGATGCTGTTGAACATGGAGGGGGCATACTGGTGTGAACTAATCCATTATTTTACAATCCCTAGTTGAGACTAGAACTAATTAGTCCAAGTAGCTGGCACTGATGAAGCCTAGGAATCTTTGTACTTAGAACCAATGGATGGATAGTTGAAGTTACCCATTAGAATAGTGTTGGGATCTACAGGGAGGGATGGCAGTTTGTTTAAATATACATAATCTACTGCAAGTGATGTGGAGGAGGTTCAGTTGTTTGCTGTGAAGTGACACAGAGTTGTATTTACTATATGAAGCATATGGAGGACATCAAAGTCATTGTCGTGCCTTAAGAGTCTGGAGGTAAATTGAGTTCTTAGGAAGACTGACACACTATCTTCAGTCATGCGGTCATTTTCAATGATAGGCTTGATAGTGTGGAAAGCATTGAAACCCTACTCTGCAGAGTGATATCACTGTTCTGAAACCATGTTTCTATAACTGTATAGCTATATATATTTTCAAGAATTAGTAAGGCCTGTAAGTAGTGCAACTTCCTGTTAATACTTTTAGTATTGTGCAGTGCTTCCTTTATGTAGTCTTCTTTTCATCTGGTTATGTAGGCAATTTAAAAACACTTTGCCTAAAAATGCACTAGGGTTTAAGAGAAAGCCCTGGCCAGTATATTGAAGCTCTGAGGAGAGAGGTGCAGGCCATCCCTAGTAAAGCAGTAAGGGTTGTGTGTCATCTTTTCCCAGGTTGATATATGTTGGACAGCCCATAAATAACACGAGTACCTAAGCCAGTGGTTAAAGTCAATTATTTCCTGACTGTTTTGTAGCATCATCTTTTATGGTAGGATACTGCTTAAGACTTATTTCACATCAAGTTCTCATGATATACAGAGAGGGCCATCATGTCCCCTTCATATGATCCAAGGGGGAGCGGGCTTGAAGTCATCCACTCTCACATGCACAATGACCAGGTCATATGTCTACCTGGAGTGAATGGACTTGATGTCCCTAGTCACATTGTGGATACTGAAACATGGGATGCAGCTTAATGTTTTCCTGTCTTTGCCTGGCCTGGTAAGTGGTGCGTCTGTGTGTCTGACTATGGAATTAAAAAAAAAAAAGAAACACCAAACCAGGCATGTCCAAGGGTCAGCTTCTAGTGATTTCTCCTGTGCACCTGGTGAATCTGGGCATTCTGGGGCAGTGCAGCAATTGCCTCATGTACACTATCACCCCTCTCCTCCTACCACCCAACACTACAACCTGCAAGAGATGCACTTACATAGCCAAACTGGAAGCAAAGATCTCTCCACCCACGATTGTGCTAGACAGTCAAGAGGAGAAGGTTAGCACCTGCACTACACCGCAAGCAACACATAGCCCTTCAAAACTTATGCCACCAACATCCACACTAACACTAAACCCACTTATGCAGAGGCCCTTAACATTAACCTGCCCATGCAACAAGGACCTCCGAAGCTAAAACACAAACAAACACCAATCACAACCAAAGTGTCACATAGCTCACAACGCCAGTGTGCCACCCAACAACAGCCCCTAAGGTAAGACAATGTACCCAACACTTTAGTCATAGGTGACTATAGTCAGGCATACTGATGTCCCAGTCACCAGGCTAAACAAGGAGAAAATTACAGTCAGCTGCCTGTCGGGTGCCAGGATCCACCACATCATGCATGCACTCAAGTCATGCCACAACAAGTACAAATATGATTTTGTCATTGTCCATGTTGGAGTGAATACCTTGAGACATACCTCCCTGGATTACATAAAAAGAGACATGGAAGAGTTCTCAAATCATGTGGCCCAGGCAGGTATGACCCTAGCCCTGTGTAGCACCCTGCCTTCACCCAGAATGATACCATAGTATAAGGACAAATTTATTGACTTCAACAATTGGCTAAGTTTCTGGTGTCATTCAAAGGGGATCCAGTATCTGTCTGCCTGGGAAGACATGATCAACAAACCATGATGCTTTGCCAGAGATGGTCTGCAGTTGTCGCCCCAGATATTCAGGTTACTGGCTAAGGCTCTTGCCACCCCTATAGTGCCTTTTTTAGGCAAGGCTCAAAGGACAAAACCACCACCATAAGAGCTATAAGCATGTAAAATCTGAAGGTAATGCTACTCAATGCTAGAAGTCTAAACCTCAAAATGCACTCTCTCGAAGCACTCTTAAAATAGAGAACATTGATATCTGTACAGTAACTGAGACCTGGTTCAAGGCTCCAGAGAGTACCCCTGCAATATCAGGCTACAACTCTTACCACACATTTCAGCCACCAAACCAGGACCAAAACACTAAAGGCAGAGGAGTGGCCATATTCACCAAGGATAGTCACACCTCCAGGCTAGTAGCCCAACACAATGCATCTGAAATTCTACAGGTGCAACTAACACTAGGTAAGACTGCAACCCAAACTGTAGCTTGCTACAGATCCCCTACCATGCCCCAAGATTCTCACTACACCTTTCTAAACATATTGGAAAATATTAAGATGCAACCAAACACCCTAATACTGGGTGATTTCAACTATCCTGACATTAATTGGGAAAACTACTTGGGTACCAACATGTTTGCCCAATGGTTCTTGGAATTCATAAATTCCAACGCCCTGGATCAACTAATCCATAGTCCCACCAGGGGCTCAAATACCCTAGACTTGGTCATTACCAACATGGGAGATTGATGCTCCACACCAGTGGTCACCCCCTCATTGGTCAGGTCTGACCAGAAGCTAATCACCCTTGACATCCACATCCCACCCCCACCCCTCAGTAGGGAAACCTCCATAAACAAATTCTCCAAAGCTAACTTCATGCTACTCAAGTCAGAAGTGACAAACTTCACAACACCCATGCAGACAGGAACTGAAAGTTTGATTGCTGATTCCTACACTAAAGCACTGTACAAGCACATCCACTCGTGCATGAATTGCGCCATTCCAAATAGAAACAAGATGCTCTCCTCCAAAAAAAGGAAGCCAATCTGGTGGTCCCCTGTCATAAACAAACTATACAACAGAAGGAAGTAACTGTTGCAGAAAAGAGGAAAATCCCAGGATGCAAAATACTCCCTTACCAGCCTCAGTAAGAAGCTGCGATCCCACATAAAATCCTCCAAAGCTAGTTATGAAAATAAAATTGCCAAAGATTTCAAGGATAACCACAAGGCATTCTATAGTTATGCCAAGAATCTAAATGGCAATGCTCAGATCTGCTCTGAGCTACAACAGAATGGCATTAAATATACTGATCCCAAGGATATTGCCAATATCCTGGCAGATTGATTCAGTGCCAACTTCACCCCCCTCGCCCCCTAAAAAGCCCATCTCAATACCAAAGGATTGCCAAATTCCAGTAATCATGGCCACACAGGTAAAAAATGCACTCTCCACAGCTAAGAATACAGCATCCATGGGACCAGACGACATCCCGGGCTGTGTACTACATGAACTACAAAATGAAATGGCACCTCACCTAAGTGTCATGTTTAATCATAGCCTCACCTCAGGCTTCATGCCTAATGAGTGGCGGACAGCTACAGTTATCCCACTCCACAAAGGGGGATCCACCTTGGATCCTGGGAACTATCATCCCATCAGTCTGACAAGCCTGATCTCCAAATCCATGGAACGCATTATCATGGAACTTATAAACAAAGAGATTGGCAACCTTCAGACACTGGACTCCACCCAGTTTGGTTTTGTAAAGGGCTGATCTTGTCTCCTCAACCTGATTGACTTCTTTGAATCAGTCTCCAGAGCCATGGACAAGGGCAAAGCAGTCCACACAGCCTATCTGGACCTCACCAAGGCCTTCGACACCATCCCCTACTCTGGAATCATAGATAAACTTACTAAGCTGGGCATTAATCCCTACATCACTTGATGGGTTGCCAACTGGCTTACTGACAGAACCCACACTGTAAAAGTAGCCGACTCAAAATCCAGCTCCAGGCAAATGACAAGTGGAGTACCTCAGGATTCAGTCCTGGGACCGCTCTTGTTTGGCATCTACTTCTCTGAAGCACAGGCCAGCACTAAGGGACTATGGCTAACAAAGTTCTCAAATGACTGCAAACTGAGAGCCATTACTGAATCCCCAAATGATGTGGATATTCTAAAAAGGGCCTTACAGAAACAGATGCTTGGTACCAGAGCAATTGTCTCAAGCTCAATGTCAAGAAATGTATAGTTATCCCCTTTGGGAAAAACCATGTACCCATGAATTACCACATAAGTGGCAGTACACTAAACACTGAAAGTGTGATAAGGGACTTAGGGACACAAGTGGACAGTGGTCTCACCTTCGATAACCACATCGCCACAACAGTCAGGAAATCCTTCTATGTGGCACACCTCATCACTAAGGGCTTTTCATCCAAAAAAAAGTAGGTCATTGTCCCACTGTACTCATCCGT
>NC_056732.1:134219137-134301637 GCF_019279795.1 Protopterus annectens
GCACCCCTGGTTGGAGTATTGACTATCTGGTCCAGGGAGTTTGTGCTTACAAAATCCAGGAATCTCTCTGCATGTACGGTTGGTGTCATGCAGGATTCCCAGTTAATAGTGTGGTAATTCAAGTCACCTATAAATATGGTGTTGGGTTGGATGGTTAGTGTTTCTAATAAGCTTAAATACATGGTATGGGTTTCCTGGGTCAGAGAAGGGGACCTATAGCTTGCAAGGAAGTGGTATTGGATTTTGCCTATGGTGATTTGAACATGGAGCAGCTCAAGTGCATTGTTCTGTTTGACCACCCTTGAAGTATATTTATTTTTGACTTAAACACTATTTATATATACTGTTTTTTTTCCCAGCAACTGCCTACATGTACTATATAACTGGCCTTATGCTACCAATGTATTAGTACAAGAGGAGTGAAACAGGTACCATTCCCTGGTGTGTTCAAATGTGCATGAGTAATATTGTGTCTGTAATGACTATTGTTACCAGAGTAATGCTGAATATTTCTGTTATAGTATATGTATCATCAGTAAGAAGTTGCAGCACTATCACATATAGCAGCAGTACCACTAGAAAATGCACACATACTGCTGGAATGCAGAATTTTATGTTACATATTGATAATTTCTGCAAATGTTCAATATATGTATACTATACAAGCATTAGGTTAGGCAGTATTATTTTTCGGGACAACAGTCTGGTACAGTGCAAATATATAACAAATAGATATAAAAAAATGAATTCAGTTAAATTAATGAATACAGAGAAACAACATGGACCCATTTACCGAGGCAGTCTCTCCATTTACCTCTGATACTTTCCTGAATGTTTTTCTGAAAGCAGCCTCTAAAGCTATGAGAAAAAATAAGTTACATGTATACAATATAACTAATAAATTACTAAAAGAATGATCTATTAGTCAAGAATGATAATATAAGTATCATCGTGCATGACTTTTTTTTACCTCTGTTTCATCCTGGCTTGGAAGATCAAGATGGCACCTTCTCAGGTCAGTGGTACATGTGCTGCACATAAGGGAAGGGTATACCAGTGCCATTAGTCACTGCCCTGACAAGACTGTGCCAGCTATCCTCTTTATATTGAGGACCCTCATAAGAGTCCCTAGTCCAGTGCTCCCTAAAGTCTCTCTGCAGCAAATAAAGGAAAATATTATTTTCCTTAATGCACAATCAGGGAGCCCTGACAAGCTCAGTGTTCTTAGAAGCCATGGCCATTCTCCAGGTTGCATTCTGGACAGCTAAATTATTCTCTTATGGCCATGCCTGTTCACTTTTGCAGCATGTGATGCACAATATCAGGCAAACTTGTCAGAGTGAGCTGTCTTGGTTTGGCCATTATCTATAGCACAAAAGGTTGACATGTCATGGTGGGGTTAAGGTGTGAACACTGGCATGGAGCATGTGTAGTAGGAGCATGTTGCATAACAATGATAGCAATTTTACACATTAGTGCCTTCATTGGATACAAAGGTAAACTGCAGTTCTTCTCCGCATTCACAGAAGAGTCATTAACCCACCCATATAAGTGCTCATGCAAGTGCAAAGTGAAAAATTTATTTATCTGGGTGCTTGTTCTGTGCTGTGCTGTACCGGACCTTGCTGGATGGGAACCAAAGTCTTTTAAGACGCAAAGTCTTGCTGGCTGCTTACAGCTGAATCAGAGACACCGAGTTTTGCTTGACTGCATCTGTAGTCTGTTTAAAGCACCAAGCCTTTCAAATTGCACACTGATAAAGAAATATATTTTGCAGCACAATACTATTTCACTATAAGCATAGTTACTAATAAATAACTTATTTTTATAACAAACAAGATGTATGACTGTAGTTTACAAATTTAATGTGCAAAGTTTTTCCTTCACAACTGATATGGACGATGGATTTATGGCTTTCCATTCTCCAGTTACCTCAGAACCTGACTTCCTACAAAATACCTCTAACATAATTTGATTTACAGTTCTTATATACTGTTTTAGTCACACAATTCAGATTCTGTTTTTCCTTTTGGTATCTTTTTTAGGCTTCTGCAGATTCTTTACTTTCCAGACTTGTTTAAGGAAATATTTTGTTATAAAGCATGTATTGGACTTCTGTGAAACCATTTTTGCTGATGTGAAAATGCACACAACAGAAGTCTGAAAAGAAACATCTGTGAGAATATCGTAAACTGTTCTACTGCCGATATTGAAAAAACATATTTTTGAGGAACTGATACTGTGGAAGGACATATTTCTGAGGAAACAGCTTTGTAAAAGATCACGTATTGCAGAGTTTATAAAAAAGCATGTCTTTTAATAGATATTTGTAAACTGTTCTGCAAACATGAGAAAAGCATGTAATACTTGCTTTCCAGAATTGCTTTTTAGGCTTTTTTCTGCTGATGCTGTGAAGAAGCCTGTCTGTTATATGTATAGTATGGATGTCCATTTTATATTGCTAAATTATATACCTATATTCAAGAAAACTTTTTATTCTATGCTTTATCTTTCAGCATATTTACAACAGACTTAATTTCAATATTTTATTCACTGTTGAACATTCCCTCTCTTTAATCTTAAAACAGTTTATATTAATATGTATCTTTTGGTCAGATCATAGGAAACAAAACTTTTAGTCTTCTTTCGATACAAGTCAAAATGCAAGTTTACATAGTTAATACAATTATATCAAGTATTACTACCAAAAATGAATGCATCTAACAACTTTTTTTTTTTACAGACCATTCTGTTAAAAATATTTTACCAGTTATGGGCTGTGCCTGCTTTAGTTTTATTTTGTAAGAAAGTTCTCTGTATGGAAGATTTTCAGTCCATATAACTCTAGTTAATCACTGTATATTAATCAGATCAAACAATAGTAGTAGAAGTAGCAAACTTAAACTTGTCTTAAGTAAAAAAAATGTGTGTGTGTGTGTGTGTGTGTGTGTGTGTGTGTGTGTGTGTGTGTGTGTGTGTGTGTATGTATATATATATATATATATATATATATATATATATATACATATATATATATATATATATATATATATATATATATATATATATATATATATAAAATTGTACAGAATTACTAAGTATTCAAAAGTAATCCAAGCAAGGCAGGCAGTCTGTTTCCAGTCGAAAATCCTTTATTAAGTACACAGACAAGTGATCCAAGTAAAACAAAAAGTAAAACAAAAATAGAGTAATAGTTTTCTCACAAGCTTTCTAAATATATATATATATATATATATATATATATATATATATATATATATATATATATATATACTTTTTATCAGGCAAGGGAGTGGTTTATTGTGCTGTAAAACAAAGTGTTATTGGTACACATGTTTAATTCAGATTGCCTGTTTTCTTTAGTTTTATTTTCTAACGTGATTAATTTATTCTTTTGCAATCACAGAATTTAATTTAAGATTTAGAACTGTTCCATTAACTCTTTGCAGCGGTTGAATTAACTGTTTACTTTTATTAATCATTTTATACTAAAAGATTAGAGATAGACTAATATCTATAAGAGACAAGAACTGTGTGCTACTGCAAATGTTATTTTGTGCTAAAAATATACAGTTTCAATGTAAATTTAACCATAGCATTGTGCTCATATTTCTGAACTGTCCATTAACACTTTAATTGACAGGGAAGTGAACATCTTAATGTCAGAATTGCACACTCTGGCTAGGTTTGTAAATGCCCTAGGGCAGACAGCCTACTATCAACCTATGAACCTATAAAATACTTTAATATCATTTTTCTCTAACTGGGGTAACCAATACTGGTATGAATAAAATGGTGGTCCAAAAACCAGTGATAAAACTGCAGCTTAAAACTAATGATAAAATTACAACTTGACAAATTACTTTTGAACTTTTTACTTTACAATGTGTTCTATTCTGTATATATCTACACAGACTGTTTGCTACTCATGCATTTCAATCTAGTATTAGACATTTTACACTTTATTCTTTTCCATCTGTGCATATAAAGACTGCAAAATGCATTTAGTCCAATCTACAAATTTATTAACATTAACATCAAGCAAAATCTTGGAAAATTCTTATGTCTCTTTAGAAGTATCTAGTGGAATTGTCACCAGAGGCAACTATATACCCAACAATCAGAAACATTTATGCTTTTTGCATACCAACGTTGTCTTGCCAAAAACATATTCACATATTTTTACTGTCTCTCTTGTATAGCTTTAAAGTTTAACAGGTTGTAAATACAATTTTAATACTAAGCAATACAATAATAACTAGCATGATAGCTATTAGCAACTTGTAAAATACCTTAGACAGTCAGGTTTAATCTCTTTACCAGTATTTCTAATTCACTAATACCTGTTTTCCCCTCCCCCTAAAAGAGCACTGTCAAGAGGAAATGAGATATTATCTTCCTTCCTGTAGCTTTATTTTAGACCATTCTGCAGTACTGCTTATACAGTCAGTGTAAAACTAAGAAAGTACCCCTCCCTCTGTAGTATTGCAGTATTGTTTATTTGCTTTATGCTGTGAGAATAGAAAGTATGCCAGCCCAACACTTTGGTTATACATTTGCTTTATTATGTTACTAACAAACTATGGACCTTTGTCTGATTTGATAATTTTTATACAGCTTTTGCTGTTTACTACTGCTAGTAGGAATTTATACCCTCTTGCATAATTTATTTGAACTGCATGTATACTATAGCCCCTCTGCTGGCTGTACTTGATGTAAGTGAGTTTTTTTTTACTTTTAACATTTACCTGGAAATAGATTATTAATGACCTGTATGCACAATTGTGTCATTTTATTACAATTACCAAATAGTGCTGCATGTGAACACTTAACAATTATGTTTTAATAACAATAATGTTTAAAAAACACACAAGCCACTTATCTGGTAATCAGTCTTGTTTGTTTTTTTTTACCTTATCTGCTCAACATTTCCTGTAACTATTTATCCAGTCTGGGAAGGTCTGAACTCACATTTTAGATTCTGCAGACCATAATTAACCCTTTTAGCATTTTTCCTTTAGCCATCTATTGATATACTTGCAGCTTGATATTAGAATGCAGTTGTAAAAACATTTGCAATTTGCATAACTATGCATTTATACTACATAAGTAGATATTATTTTACAATTAGCTTACATATTTTTTAACTTGGATTTCAGTATTTTTATATTTAATTGCAAGACTGCTTGATTAATACCATTTGTGATTTTGTTTCTTATTAAAATTGTCTATCAGAAGTTTAACTGTTTGGTGTGGTGTTACTATACAATTATAAAAAAAATGTAAAAAACAAAATAGACATTGTCTTAACTAACACGTTTATATTTACATTATTTATATTTGCTGTTGTCTGCCTTTTATTTTTGTGCATTGTAAACAGATGAAAAGAAAATATATGCATGTCAGCCTCGTGTCTTTAGATCTTTACTGTTATTAACTACTCTCATTTGATTTTTATGCACTAAACTGTTTTGTTTACCTTTTGACTATGCTATGAGAATGGCAGTCATATGCTCTACTTTACTGTAGTACTGATAAATGTCTTGCTGTAATTGAATGTAAGTAAAATATTTGGGAATAATTTTTCCATACATCAGATCCTACCATGTATGCTTAAACATTTTCAAAACACAAACATATTATAAAATATGCCTTTTTTGTACAGATCAGCTGTAGTTTTCTGCTCTTTTCAATGTTTTCTTATGCTCAGCTGTTGTATGTAGGAAGTCAGTCTGTGTCAGTTCAGCTAATTTATTTTCTTTATCCTGTAACTGCTGTTCAAGAGTTTCCTGTAATTCTGCACAGTCTTCCTGCTATTTCTCAATAACATGTTCTGCTGAATCTAAAACTCCTATGCACTTCTGAAAAATGTTTTAATAACTTGTCTAAACTTCCTGAACTCATTGTGTCTATCTTTTAGAAGTTTATTAAATTCAAGATGGACTAGAGTTTCTGTCAATAATTGATTTGATTGTTGGTATAATTCTGAAATAAACCTTTTACATGTGGTGACAGGACATAACTGTTCGACATCTGAATATAATATAAGCATATTAACTTTTTCTGGTTCTTTACCATTAAAATGTTTCTGTAGAGTCTAACATTTGAATAATGGCATGCATTGTATTTTTATGACATTGTACACAGAAAGCAGTTTCACATCATTTAGACAATAAACATTTGTCATACCCCACATGGTTTTCATTGAGATACCAGTCAAATATTGTAATACATTTGCATAATGCTTTACTATCAACTTTCCCTAATAAGGTTTTACATTTGCTAATATGCTGTGTATCCCAACACTGTATTCTGTTATAATCACCTCTACTGGCATCCATACTGTATGTAACACAGAACAAATGTCTTACCAGTCAACAGAGAGACAGATGGCCAAGCTGGTTTACTGTAGATGGCTGAAGTCTCTGTAGACACTTGTGAAGTTGGTAAAACAAAACTCACAGTTTCAGTCTTGTACTTTGCTTCTTTACCTTTCTTGGAAAATTTATGGCACTTCTTACTTTTCTGCACTGCAGTCTCACTCTGGATTCAGACATCTGTAGTTTACAAATTTAATGTGCAAAATTTTTCCTTCACAACTGATATGGACAATGGATTTATGGCTTTCCATTCTCCAGTTACCTTGGAACCTGACTTCCTACAAAATACCTCTAACATAATTTGATTTACAGTTCTTATACTGTTTTAGTCACGCAATTCAGATCCTGTTTTTCCTTTTAGTATCTTTTTTTAGGCTTCTGCTGATACTATACTTTCCAGACTTGTTTAAGGAAATATTTTGTTATAAAGCATGTATTGTCCTTCTGTGAAACAATTTTTGCTGATGTGAAAATGCACGCAACAGAAGTCTGAAAGGAAACATCTTTGAGAATACGTCAAACTGTTCTGCTGCTGATATTGAAAGAACATATTTTTGAGGAACTGATACTGTGGAAGAACATATTTCTGAGGAAACAGCTTTATAAAAGATCACGTATTGCTGAGTTTAAAAAAAGCATGTCTTTTAATAGATATGTGTAAGCTTTTCTGCAAACATGAGAAAAGCATGTAATACTTGCTTTCCAGAATTGCTTTTTAGGCTTTTTTCTGCTGATGCTGTGAAGAAGCCTGTCTGTTATACATATAGTGTGGATGCCTATTTTACATTGCTAAATTCTATACCTATATTCAAGCAAACTTTTTATGCTATGCTTTATCTTTCAGCATATTTACAACAGAATTCATTTCAATCTTTTATTCACTGTTGAACATACTCTAACACAAAGATTGCGAGAGACTCTAAGTGTGACTTGATCTGATTCTGCCCCTTGGTGCCTTGGCTAGGTTGGGCTCAGTTCCTACCTCAGTTTTGGAGCCATCTGCTCTGCCTCAGAGTCAACCTTCTGTCTCTTCAAAGTGGAGGGTCTCTTTGGAGCCAATTTATCATCCTTCCCAGGTGCCAGTGTCTATCTCATCACTACCACCCCCTCCCAAGCGCAGAGACCCAGAACCTCAGGAAGCCCCTGCAGGTGGCATTGTCTCTTCCGAAACTTGTACAGAGTACCCCTCTGAAGAAGTCCCTCAGATGAGACTGTGCAAGAGGAAGCACATAGACTCCCCTGAGTCTGTCACTTCTGATACCAATTTGGATGAGTCGGAAGGGTCTCCATGGTCCCCCTCAGAGGATGTCTCCTTTGTGGGACATCCTTAAGATCCTGAAACAGAGGGGTGGCTGGAAGTCCACTAACCCTTCAGAGGATGAATCGGTATACTTGGAGGATTTGGGGTCTTGCCCTTCCACCTCCTGGGTGACTCCCCCATTTGACCAGCTGTTAGGTGTCATATCCCATAAGGCCTGGACATCACCTGATACAGTGGAGCCTGTTCCGAGGAGGCCTAACAAATTTATTATTGCTCCCTCAGAGAAGGAATTTTTGACTAAGGGTGTCCCTGTAGATGCGATGGTGGTAGCGGTGGCCACCAAGAAGGAGCTATCGGAGAACTCCTTATCTGTGCATCCTCCTAAAAAAGAGTCTAGGACTATGGACAGATATGGAAAGCATGCCTTTTCTTCAGCGGCCTTCACCCTATAGTCACTAAATTACCTTACCCATTTTATGAGACTTCAAAGGGATCTCCTCAAAGAACTTGGAGATACCCTTCAGGGTACTGGCACTTCGGGGTCTGCAGACAAAGTATCCTTACAGCTCTCCACCCTCAATTCCATTATAAACACCTCTATGAGATTGATTTCATATGTGGCTGATGGAGCAAGTAGAGCAGCAGCAACAGGAATTTCCCTGAGGAGACATTCCTGGATATGCCTTTGCAACTTTGCCGAACCCTTAAAGTTTCCTTCACCAATTCCCTCTTTGATAGTTCATCCCTTTTGGGACCAAAGGTGAAAGATACCTTGACCAGGTGTGAGCAGGAAGGGAAAACCTTATCTGCCATTGGAGTCCATTTTTCTGCCCTGTCTAGACCTTATCCTAAAGGTCAAAAGGGTGGAAAGATTTGGTTCTACAAGTCTCAAAAAGGTTTCTCTGACGCATGTGGTGACTCTTCCCCCAGGGGCAGAGGGGGAAGTTATAAAGGAAGACACTGACCTCGCAGCAGAGGGGGTCCACAGAATGAGGGTGACAGAGATATGTTCTCTGACAGGCCCTTCCAGTGCTCCTGAAATGAGGCTCACCTGCTCTTCTCTGGAGGCAGTCAGGGGTCAATTGTCACTGTACCCAAATGTCTGGCAAAAAATCTCCCGAGACAAATGGGTACAAACAATTATACTCCAACACTCAAAAATATTATAAAGCCATACAGTAATTCAAGGCAACTACGATCATCCAATAAACTGTTGGTCCAAACCCACAAACCCATTAACTCAGCTGGTGACTCCCTGTTTGCCAACATCATTGGTAAAACTTGGAATTCACTTCCATCTAACCTTACCCTCAAACCTTCTTTAAGTCTCTTCAAAAAAGGCCTCAAACAGTATTTTAAAGAGCACCGGCTTAGTCCCTGTACTATGCCTGATTACTCTCTACTTATTCAATGCCTTATTTAAATTGATATTGTACGCATCTCTTGCTCATAATAACTTGCTGCAACCTGTTGCTTTTGTATACTATTACACACTGTCTATATTGTGAGTACCTACTAGAGGGTTTTGTAAATATGTTTGACTCATATCTGTTATGTTCCATCTGTGTTATCTGGAGCTTTTCTCCCCGGGCCTCGGCTGAAAATGGACATATATCCAATCAGACTATCCCAGTCAACAAACGTAAAATAAATAAATAAATAAATATCCAGGGACTATTACATACCATTTTCCATTCTCCCTCCAGTAAACCAGTCCTTACCAGATGTTCCACTCAGTCAAAAGTACTATGCAACACAAGAGATACTCTTGTTTGTAGAAAAGAGAGTCATCTAAGAGGTCCCTGCAGACCAAATGGGATCCGGAACTTACTCAAGATTCTTTTTAGTGCCAAAAAAGGCAGGGGACTGGAGATCCATTCTAGATCTCAGCAAGCAAAACAATGCAGTGAAGACGTCAAAGTTCCGGATGGTAACTCTGCAGTCAATATTCCCGTTTATCGGGAAAGACAATTGGATGAGCTCAGTACATCTCCAGGATGTGTACTACCATATAAAGATGGACAGGCAATCCAGGAGACACTTACACTTTTGGCTGGGAGACAGTCATTACCAATTTTGAACCCTGCCCTTTGGTCTCACTACAGCCCCCAGAGTGTTCACCAAATGCATGGCAGTGGTCCTGGCTCACTTGAGACATCGGAGATTCCATGTGTTTCCACACCTACACAACTGGCTCCTCACTGCCACCACCAAGCATCTACTACTACGAATGAGAGATGAAACAATGTCACTTTGCGCCAGACTAGGCATCACAGTAAACTTAAAAAAATCTGCCTTGTCACCATCTCAGCATATTATCTTCTTAGGTGCAGAATTGGCTTCAAGAAATATGACTGCAAAATTACCCCAGACAGAATACAACCCCTTCATCAGCAAATCAGGATTTTGATGTCAAAAAAGAAGGTTAAGGCCAGATATGTGCTGCAAGTTCTGGGTACCATGGCAACAGCTATTCTTCTAGTTCCCCTAGCATGACTACACATGAGGGTTCCACAGTGGTTGCTATTTGCTCAGTGGTCAATGCAAGATCTTCCTCTATCAAATCAGATTATCATCATGGAATCTTGCAAAAAAGATCTCCTTTGATGGCTACAGACAGACCAGTTGTATCAGGGGTGCCCCTTTGTCTTTCCTCAACCTAATGCAGTACTGACCACGGACGCTTCCCAGAATTGGGTGGGAGGCATTATCTGGGGATGACAGTCCAAGGCCTATGACAAGAACATGAAAGCCAATTGCACATCAACGTTCTGGAGATGAGAGCAGTACTCTATGCATTTCAGGCATTTCGGGACTCTCTACCAACAGGTACGGTTGCAATTCAGACAGACAACACAGTCAATAGCATTGTATATAAACAAGCAGAGAGGAACCAAATCTTACCCACTATGTCGGGAGGCACAACAAGTTTGTTAATGGGTGATCGCGTCTCAACATTTTCTGATAACAGCACACATCCCAGGGAAATCCAACGTGATAGTGGGCAAACTCATCAGAGCTATTCTGTTGCCTCATGAGTGGTCCCTGAAGACAGAGATTGTGGAAAAGATCTTCCAAAAATGGGGCCGGCCTTGCTGCAACCTTTTTGCCACTTCCATGAATGCCAAATGCAGCAACTACTTTGCCCTCATTCCTCCTGCAGGGAAGTCACCAAGGGATGTAGTGGTTCACAGCTGGCCCCCAGGACTACTCTATGCCTTTCCTCCTTTTCCTCTAATTCCCAAAGTACTAAAGAAAGCCAGCTCATTGAAAAGCACTATGATTCTCATTGCTCCTTACTGACCTGACAAGTTTGGTTGCCCTTTCTTCGGACCCATCTGTTGGAGGAACCTTGGATTCTGGATACAATTCCAGACCTCCTGACCCACTCTTCGGGGGAATTCCATCCATCTATCCAAACCCTCAAGTTGACAGCATGGTTGCTTCAATTCCACGCTTAGCCAGGTGTTATTCCTTTTCCCCTGCAGTGCGTCATATTCTCACCTCTTCCCATAAACTGTCCATGAGGAGATTGTATTCCAGTAAGTGGAAAAGATTTTTATGCTGGGCTGCAGGACAGAACATTGAACCTTTTACAGCTCCTATTACTACAATCTTAGATTTTCTTTCCAAGCTTTTTGATGAAGGAGCTGCAGCAGCTACCATCACAATTCAGTTGGCAGCCATTTCTAATTTCCACACTGGAGAAATGGGAGTTCCTATTATGTCTCATAGGTTATGTAAAGCTTTCCTCAATGGTACTTTCCTACTCAGACCTCCGATCAGAGAACCCCCAGTTCCTTGGGACCTAAGTCTTGTTCTAACCTTGCTGATTTTGCCACCCTTTGAGCCTGCATCATCTTGTGATTTGAAGCATTTGTCATGGAAGACTCTCTTTTTAATAGTCATAACCTCTGCCAGAAGGGTATTAGAATTACAAGCTCTTTCTATTCGTTCTCCTTATATCATTTTTCACAAGGATAGGGAATCCTTGAGAACTAATTCCTCGTTCCTTCCAAAAGTATGTTCAGAGAATAATATAAACCAATCCATTGAATTGCCGGTGTTTTTTCCAAACTACAGTGACAAGGCAGAGTATAAATTGCATCAGTTGGATGTACCAAGACCTCAGGAAATCCGACCAGCTTTTTGTGTTCTTTTCTGACAAAAAGAAAGGATTGCCAGTCTCCAAAGTAACTTTATCAAAATGGCTTACTGATTGCATTTCCTTCTCTTACAGTAAGGATAATAAACAACTACCAGGGAAGATAAGAGGACATTCCACAAGAGCAGTCTCAACATCCTCTGCCTTTCAGGCCAGCCTTCCTATTGATTCGATTTGTGCAGCTGCCACATGAGTGAGACCTCATACCTTTATCACTTATGTGGCCTCCCAGAACAGGTCTTCCTTTGGATCCACTGTATTGAAAAGTCTTTTTTCCTGAGCCAGCCTGGAATAAAGATGCTAGGGATGCTGTCCCAATCAGCAAGAATTATGGTGAGATAAGACAACATAACATTAAGAAGTTATGTACCTATTATAATGTTCCATGTTTGTTGTCCATCTTGCCTACATTCTTGTGTTCCCACCCTCCCATCCCCATCCTGTGTTCCTGGAGGAGCTGGTGGACAAGTCTATACTTATATACATAGCTATGATGATTTGGAGTCTCTGTTTTTTGTCTCATGCCAAACATCTGTATGTGCATATATACATATATATATATATATATATATATATATATATATATATATATATATATATATATATATTTTTTTTTTTTTTATTAATTTTTCTGGTGTAGTTATTTGGGTTAGTCTAAATCTTTTACTTGCAAACAAGATCTGGGGATGTGGCTTAGAGCATCATGGGACAGGGGTTAGCCTCGAGGCAGTGGTAGCTCTTGAGCTTTAGTATTCGGGCGGAACCCAATCCGCAAGAATGTAGGGGAGATGGACAACAAACATGGAACATTATGGTAGGTACATAACTTCTTATTATTTTTACAAGGCACACAAATATAAAAAAAGGCTTGAGAAGAATGGCCATTTGGACCTAAGGATAGTTGATTTGTCCAGGGTAAGCACTAGAAAGTGTGGAGCCTGCCTAAATGTAAATACATATTTGAAGGAATGGATTGTTCTTTAAGCACAATTAATTATAAGTTTAGATTTACCAACCATTATGATTATTATAGTAAGAGTGTGGTTTATTTTGCATTTTGTGACCCATGATAAGCTTTTTTTATATTGGCAACAATGAATGCTACTTAAAGAAAATAATTCAAGAACGTTATTATGATATTAAAGTGAATAAAGAGTCTAATGCTTTCTACCAGGCAAACTAGCATGTAGCATTAATAAAACAATTATTTTTTTAGTGATTGAACAAGTGGTACAGAATCTTAGAGGGGATCCCTGGGAATATACAATAAAATACCATGAACTGCTTTGGCGGCGGAGGTTAAATGCAAGTGAACCCCCAGGCTTAAATGAAGCTATCTCTTTAAATAGTGTTTTGAAACAGCAAGCAGCTAAATTTTAATATGTTTATATATATTATAACACAATTTTGACTATCATACAGATTTTTACTACTGTGTTTTGTTTTTTGTTCATGTGCAGTAATAATAATTGCACGTTTTATTGTATTTTTGATTGTTTATTCCAAATCATGTGATCTTTTGTAATTATTATTTAAATGGCATTTTGATTAAACATCCCACTTCTGATGAACTCCTGTGTTTTAGGATGAAAGAGCTTAACTGGGACAATGAAACTGTGCTCTGCCTCATTCTGCATGCATGGTATTCGTTTTGTTGGCCATAATTTGTTGTTCTAAGTTGGACTGTGCTCTCTCCGGTGGTTATTTGTGCTACAAATGACATCTGTTCACTGGCACCTCTTTTGCACTGGTATTCAGTTTATGTGTGCTACTAGCCACAGATATACATTATTGTCACATGCCTGCAACACACAGGAAAATTATAGATTGTTTCAGGGTGGATATCTGACAGATACTTATGCACTTATCATGATACTTTCCAATCTCTTCTATGGCAGAATGCCCAGAAGAGAATCTTGCTAAAGCCCCACCATCTCCACGGTTGTCAGATGATCAGCCATGAGAAATATGATCATCCGTTTTGCAACCATGCCTGGTGGGATCTTGGAAATTACATTAATGCTGTCAGTGACCAGGGCAGAAATTTAGATCAAATAATATGCTGGGCCATCAAAATGACTGGTGCAGCAAAAGTTGTGCCACACACCTTGCATGTGCACTGACGGCAATGGGAGGTGACCCATTCACCCAACTGCATTCATCAGTTCAGGAATTCCTTGCCTGTCTTCATTGGGGTTCAGAGTCACCTGGATGCTGAGCTGATGAAGTGAGCTTGACTGCTCACCAAGAATCTCCATTTGATATGCCCCAGGTGGGTACATCTTTATAAGAACAAATGTTTGTAGTAGGCAAATGGGTGATGTGGGGCATATTCAATGCAGTATCTCATTTTTCCAAAGGAATGTCAGAGTTTCAGACACAGACACCACTGGTAAGTGAAATGTTATCTCATAATCAACCCTACCACTACATAAAATGGTGGTCATTGATTTACTTGTAGGTCTTAATTGTTGTGGATGCTTTCCTTTGGTGCATTCACAGATGACATTTTATAAGGCTCCTCCACTGTGGATATACTGGTGCCTGATTTCAGAGATGAATCAGACTCTGATGATGATGACAGCCAAACAGTTGCATAGACTGGGGTCACAGTGTTCATGCTGAATACAGGCAATGTGGAATCCAGATCCCCACCCCAGTTACTGAACATAGCTTTTGTGCATGTGGAGCCCACCCCAGACACAAGGGAGGACACAGAAGGACAGGAAGCTGCTGAAAGTTCTAACCAGGCAGGGCTATCTCCCATTGTGGTGCATCCCCCATTGCTGCCACAAGCACCATTGAACATGAAGAAGATAGGGGTAGATAAACTGCTGGTAGCTACACATCCCATGGGTACCAGCCATATTTCTCTACTTGCAGTTTTTAAAAATAGTTACAAAAGCCCTTGAAAAAGTAGGTACATACAGCTGGAAATCTGGACTTCTAATTAGCATAAAATTTGAATACCAAATAATCAATAGCTCTTTCCACTTCTAAGTGTGGGATACTAATCAGAAGCACATGTTTAAAATCAGAGAGTGACAAAAATGACAGAAAAATATAAGCACATTATCAGAGACCATGTAAAATCTGTAGACATTAATGAACTATATTGCAAAAATCAACCACACAATGTTATTTATTTGTGCTTTTGAAAAAGGGAGATGCAAGGTGTGTCACCTTTCTTTAAATTATTGGTGCCACTAGCATGATGGTCATGTAGTGTGATTTGGTGCACAATTAAACAGCTTCAAATATCATGTGTGATGAGGGGGAGTCAAAAAATTGGATGAAGGAGAAACTCAAGCCTGAAAACAGGGACATACCTTCAAAAATAGGTATATCATGTGCAGGGGTGAATCAGGCCTGAAAATAGGTATGTTCCTCCAAAATAGGGACACATGAGAATTCTGGTACTGGCCCTGACTCAAGCTAGCTCTCTCAATGTCCATGACCCAGTGAATGTACAGGGTTATCATATAGGGACAGGCTGACAACACGACATTCATTGCTGAGGTAGTATTTGTTTTATGAGGTGTGTGTGATGATCACCAGAAGTGCATACCTCAATTGTGTGGCATCATGAACATGTTGCTTAGAGAGATTGCATGAACCAGGTCTCCCTATGCACACAGGCATCATTGCAGATGTATGTCCTGCAGCTGGTCTCTCGCTCTCTCTATCTCTCTCCCTCTGTCTCCAGGGGTAAGGGTCACTAAGGAATGGGGAGGTTACAGTCAGATACACAGTGCCACCACTTCCACTCCCATCATTCAGTGGAAGAGGAGTAGCATATGACATGGATATTCACAGGGGCAGGGTGCTTTTGCCACATTGATCCATGGGATGAATTACTGATCATTTGATTGTGAAGCACTCCATTATCTATGTGCTGTCTAAGGTAGTGTCTGTGACCCTCACAGGAGAGCGTGATATCATGGGCAGGGGTATTTATGGTCTGCACACACAAATCTTGAGGGTTTCTTGGACCTGTCTGTAAGATCTCACCACAGTGCTACAACATCTGCTGAGGTTATGTCTCAGCATGCATACATAGTCCACAAGGCCATGGTCCGCACACACATAGGCAATGGTGAAGGCAGCCTCCCCCAAGTCCAGTGTAGACTAACCTCCCCACCACCCCAATCCAGTGTAGCTTAGCCTCCCCACTACTTTCCTGGTCTAACACACACCACAAAATTAGGTTTACCCATACTAACACACACAGTATTGCCCTTAAGTAGCACTTGACAATATGATCCTCCTCACCTGTGCAAGCAATGAAAACTGTCCCCTGCCCTCTGTACTCTATCACTTGAAAAGCCTCAATTGAATGCATAGTGTAGCTAGTCTATGGATTGTATAGGACCGTCTGGATGAAGGTTGGTACCTATCATTTTTTCTTTTCTGAATAATTTTTTAGTCACCCATAATTATGAACCAACTGCTGCTTCATAGCCAATGGCAAACAAACTCCTCCCCCTTTGCATGGCATAGTCCTCCCCTGTAGGCAACCCTACAACAGGCTCCTCATAAATCTCCTCCACTATTGTCAGGTGATGGACTTCTTCATCAAAGGCTATACCCTGCTGCAATTGTTTCTACGCAATGAAGTTATATAACATAACACAGATTGAAAATATCTTACTACATCTATTAAGGTCATACTGCAGGACACCCATATACTTCCAGATAAAAGAAGCACTCCTTTAGCAAGCCAAACACATATTCAACATGACCTGGGTTTATGATAGGACACAGTTATAACCCCCCTTGTCTGCTATAATCTGGGAATTTCTGATAGGTGTCATTAACCATGGCTCAAGGGCATATCTGGCATCACTAATAAGATGCTCCTGGTTAAAATCTTCCCACATCAACCTCTGATATAAGCTGCACATGTACCATATGTGGGAGTTGTGAGTATTGCTTTTGTGGCCTACAGACATATTGCATTTTATCCCCAGTACCATACAGATCTCATGGCAGTTGACTGAGTGCAAACCCTTGAGACTAAAAGAATTTCCTTGGTGTTCCCCAGGTGGCCCCTTCTTGCAAAGTGAGTGCAGTCTATGGCCTACAGTACCTCAGAGAAATGAGCCATATCATAAAAGCCCACATAGTGTTGGCTCTGTCCTTTGTGGTGCATGGACTCCACATATGCTCCACCACATACAGTAGCATGGCATTGAGGAGCTGATGGAGTGTCCTATAGGCAGATGCCTAGATTATGCTCACTGTGCCTATGTTGGCCTTTAAAAGTTTCCTGTAACTAGTATTCACAAAGGCACACATACCTTAGTGTCCACAAGGATAGGTACTCCATGTATTCCACTGGTCTGCAAATGAAGGTGACACACCTTGATCAACTCTTGCATGGTGACTTTAATCACATGGCAGCAATCCGCAATGTCTATACCATGGAGGAAGACATACTTAGGTGCATGCGGATGACCCAGTGCCACTGAGAGTAATGACATACAATACTGTGATTACCAGCAGCAAGTACAGCCTGCTGCATACACGTTTGCTAATACGGCAGCTACCCCATCCATTATTCCATGATTTAGCTGCAGTAACCCAAGGATTTTACTGTGGTAATTAACTCAGGAGCTATTGCCTGTAGTTGTTGGTATGTCTGCATCTCTGAATCACTTTATCATATTTTTTACCCTCATTTTTCATACCCAGAAACCTTCATTTTAGCAGTGTTGCCCATTTCCATCTCATATACAACCATTAACATACGATGCATACTATGAAATTTCTTAGCCTTCTATGCTCTTGCATAGTCTGTCTCTGAATTGCCCATAATCTGTACTTGGTTGCTTGTCATACATAATCATTTACCACAACATAAAAAATGTTTCAGAGTCCTAGGGATTATCTATTGTCAAGAGAGAGGGAGAATCAAATAAATTTTAAAACATTTATCTTCATTTAAAAAGGATGACAACTATCAACCCATATATATGATTTTACACATTAGTTTCCTAAAATCCTAGTCTTCAAACACTTATGAAACAATCAATAATTTAGCATTCAAAAATGGCACACTCTCTCTATATATATATAGGAAAATTAGCTGTGAAACATACATCATTAGTATTAGAATTTAATGCTTTAATATAATTTTAAATTTAAATATTTGTATCACTCCATAAAAGAAACATATTATCTAGAAAATATTTGTAGAAAAAATCTTGTGAAAATGTTCTGTTCCAACTGGATAGTAGCAAACTGGAAAAAGGGGGGGTGTACCCTTCTGCCAATAATATCTACCCTTAAACAAAAAAAATAACATAATTTTGGACGATCTCAAGTAATATGCACACTAAAAAAGCATGATTGTTCCATCCATCTTCCTTAGACAACTAATCTCTTACTGCCTATATCCCCAAATGTCAGGGACATGTGTATAATGTGTCTCATTGTCAGTGGTAACTAATTTAGCATACTCCAAGCCACCTAAATTTACTTTACTTAACATTACAAAGAAAATGTCAGAAATATTTTAAATAAGCCCTGTATTTTTAACAATTATATTAATTTTCTGAACCCAGCCACTGGAGATGCACAAGCCAGTGCATTTCTTTGTGCTGGTCCCAAGCTCGGATAAATGGGGAGGGTTGCGTCAGGAAGGGCATCCAGCATAAAACTTCGCCAAAACATTTCATGCAGTCACCAAGAAAAATTTTTATACCAGATCGGTCGAGGCCCGGGTTAACAACGACCACCACCAGTACTGTTAGCCTACAGGGTGCTGGTGGAAATTGGGCTACTGTTGGCCGAAGGAGGAGAAGAGGCGGAAGACATGGCCGAAGGCAGGAGGAGAGGAGAAAGGCTAGGACTGTGGTAGTGAGGGTCGGAACTTTGAATGTTGGCAGTACGACTGGTATAGGGAGAGAGCTAGCTGATATGATGGACAGAAGGAAGGTTGGTATATTATGTGTTTAAGAGATCAGATGAAAGGGGAGTAAGGCTATGTGTATCGGAGGTGGGTTCAAATTGTTTTATCATGGTGTGGCTGGGACGAGAAATGGCATAGGAGTTATTCTGAAGGAACAGTATGCTGAGAGTGTTTTGGAGGTGAAAAGAGTGTCGGACAGACTGATGTTTATGAAGCTGGAAATTGATGATGTAATGATGAATGCTGTTAGTGCATATGCTCCACAAGTTAGGTGTGCAATGGATGAGAAAGAAAAATTTTGGAGTGAATTGGCTGAAGTGGTGATGACTGTACCCAAGGGTGAGAGAGTGGTGATTGGAGCAGATTTCAATGGGCATGTTGGTGAAGGAAACAGAGGGGATGAGGAATTGATGGGTAGGTATGGTGTTAAACAAAGGAATGCAGAAGGTCAGATGGTAGTGGATTTTGCGAAAAGGATGGACATGGCTGTGGTGAATATGTATTTTAACAAGAGGAAGGAGCATAGGGTGACATACAAGAGTGGAGGAAGATGCACACAGGTGGATTATATCTTATGTAGGAGGGCCAGTTTGAAGGAGATTGGAGACTGTAAAGTGGTGACCAGAGAAAGTGTCGTTAGGCAGCATAGGATAGTGGTTTGTAGGATGACGGTGGTTATCAAAAAGAGGAGGAGGAGTGTGAGGGCAGCACCAAGGATCAAGTGGTGGAAATTAAAAAAGGGTAATTGTGAGGTGGAGTTCAGGGATGAGGTAAGGCAGGCACAGGGTGGCAGTGAAGAGTTACCAAATAGCTGGGTAACTGCAGCAGAGCTAGTAAGGGAGACAGGTAGAAAGGTGCTTGGTATCACATCTGGACAGAGGAAGAACGACAAGGAGACATGGTGGTGGAATGAGGAAGTACAGGAGAGTATACAGAGAAAGAGACTGGCAAAGAAAAAGTGGGATTGTCAGAGAGATGAAGAAGGTAGACAGGAGTATAAGGAGATGAGGTGCATGGCAAAGAGAGAGGTGGCGAAGGCTAAGGATAAGGCATATGAAGAGTTGTATGAAAGGTTGGACACTAAGGAGGGAGAAAAGGACGTGTACCAATTGGCTAGACAGAGGGACCGAGCTAGGAAAGATGTGCAGCAGGTAAAGGTGATAAAGGATAATGAGGGAAACATACTCACAAGCGAGGAGAGTGTGTTGAGAGATGGAAACAGTACTTTGAGGGGTTGATGAATGAAGAGAATGAGAGGGAGAGAAGGTTGGATGATGTGGGGATAGTGAATCATGAAGTACAATGGATTAGCAAGGAGGAAGTAAGGATAGCTATGAAGAAAATGAAGAATGGAAAGGTTGTTGGCCCAGATGACATACCTGTGGAAGCATGGAGGTGTTTAGGTGAAATGGCAGTGGAGTTTTTAACCAGATTGTTTAATGAAATCTTGGAAAGTGAGAGGATGCCTGAGGAATGGAGAAAAAGTGTTTTGGTACCGATTTTTAAGAATAAGGGTGATGTGCAGAGCTGTAGTAACTACAGAGGGATAAAATTGATCAATCACAGCATGAAGTTATGGGAAAGAGTAGTGGAAGCAAGGTTAAGAAGGCACGTGATGATTAGTGATCAGCAGTATGGTTTCATGCCAGGAAAGAGCACTACAGATGCGATCTTTGCTCTGAGAGTGTTGATGGAGAAGTACAGAGAATGTACAGAAGGAGTTGCATTGTGTTTTTGTAGAATTAGAGAAAGCATATGACAGGGTGCCTAAGGAGGAGTTGTGGTATTGTATGATGAAGTCAGGAGTGTCAGAAAAGTATGTAAGAGTGGTACAGGATATGTACGAGGGTAGAGTGACAGCGGTGAGGTCTGCGGTGGGAGTGACGGATGTGTTTAAGTTGGAGGTGGAGTTACATCAAAGATCAGCTCTGAGCCCTTTCTTATTTGCAATGGTCATGGACAGGTTGACGGACGAGATCAGACAGGAGTCCCCGTGGACTATGATGTTTGCAGATGACATTGTGATCTGTAGTGAGAGTAGGGAACAGGTGGAGGAGACCCTGGAGAGATGGAGATATGCTCTAGAGAGAAGAGGAATTAAGGTCAGCAGGACTAAGACAGAATATATGTGTGTGAATGAGAGGGAGGATAGAGGAATGGTGAGGATGCAAGGAGTAGAGGTGGTGAAGGTGGATGAGTTTAAATACTTGGGATCAATAGTTCAGAGTAACGATGAGTGTGGAAGAGAAGTGAAGAAGAGAGTACAGGCAGGATGGAGTGGGTGAAGAAGAGTGTCAGGAGTGATTTGTGACAGACGAGTACCTGTAAGAGTGAAAGGGAAGGTCTACAAGAGGGTAGTGAGACCAGCTATGCTATATGGGTTGGAGACAGTGGCATTGACAAAAAGGCAGGAGTTTGAGCTGGATATGGCAGAATTAAAGATGTTAAGATTTGCACTGGGTGTGACGAGGGTGGACAGGATTAGGAATAAGTATATTAGAGGGTCAGCCCAGGTTGGAAGGTTTGGAGACAAAGCCAAAGAGGCACGATTACGTTGGTTTGGTCATGTGCTGAGGAGGGATGCTGAGTATATTGGGAAAAAGATGCTAAGGATGAAGCTACCAGGTAACAGGAAAAGAGGAAGGCCTAAGATAAGGTTTATGGATGTGGTGAGAGAGGACATGCAGGTGGTTGGTGTGATAGAGCAAGATGCAGAGGACAGGAAGAAATGGAAACAGGTGATCTGCTGTGGCAACCCCTAATGGGAACAGCCGAAAGAATATGATGTTGATGATGATGATTAATTTTCTGATCCACATATAATGCACAAAGTTCAGTTTTTGAACTACTAGCAGCTGAAAGTAGGATTTTCTTTGGTATGTTAGAATAAAACTTCTATTTTAGATTTATCATCACAAAGAAATTAACATAGTTTGTCATGTGTCATTCTCCTAGGTGTCTTTTATTAGGCTGCTCCATTGTGGACATACCACTGCCTGATGTTGTAGATGAGTCAGACTTTCACAATGATGGTAGCCAAACAGTGGTACCCGGGAATGTCAGCTATTAGTTCAAAAAACAGAACCAGTTGCATTCTCTGCAAGAATTTGTGTCATTTAACATATTCTGCATTTTTTTCTTCATATTTGTCTCTGCTTGTGATGACTGTCTTCCCTCCTTCTTCACCTTCATAAAGCAGACAGTATCCACGGTCTTAAGTTACTTAACAATGTATGCAGTCAGATTATAATAGCACCTTTGCAGAAGCTTGTGGCATACTTCACAAATGTTCTTGGCACAGCTATCTCAAGAATGCTCATAGCAACCTGTAAGGGAGTGTTAATAACACTTAACACCAAAAAGTAGAAGTTTTTGGTATAATGCTTGCATCATGCATTAGCTACATTGTGAAAATGCCTTTGCTATGTTTACTGTTCTGGACAAATTAATTTGAGCTGGACTAAATGCTACTTCACTCAAACAGCAGATCCTAAGTCTTCACAATTACTGGACTTCTTCCCTGGGATGCATTCTGTTTCCCTTTGTGGTAGTAGCTCAGCTGCCCTCTCTGAGCTTGACGAAAATTTCCTAGTTCTCCACTATTGCTTCTAAATTGGAGTTCAATAACACTTATTGGTTCCATCAAACAAAAGGACTTATTTCAAATCATTGAGGTTGCAGCATAGCCAATCATGGGGAGCAATACTGTGTTCTTATTGCTGATTCCTACCTATGTAAAAAATAGCAGTAATCAAGCTGTAACTAACAACTGTTTCATTTATACCACTTGATCGGTGGATTTTTTAGAGTTAGGAAGAAAATAAAGTTTCCATCATTATGATCAGACTTGTAACAATTGCATTTCTTACATTTCTTCTTACTTATAGCTGATGCATGCCTCTCAATTATTTGAAAAAGTTAATCATTATTGGCCTTATGTATTTTCCATGCCAGTGTCATCACACCTGGATAAGCGATTTTCATCAGTTGTCTACTCATTTTGTTAATTCTTTAAATATCTCACCCCCCCTTACTCATTCCATTCAGGAATTTGGAAAAAGTGCAAGTCTTTAGGTGCCATGCTGACTGTGATACATTCCTCTAAGACTTAAAGAAAATCTCCGATAATTTTAACTTAAATGAAACATCAGCAGCCCAGTCTCAGGAGCAGATGCATTATTATTTGTGCTTTACATCTAATGGGATAGAAGGGTTGACAAAACAAAATGTCCTTTACTTTGCTTGCTGTAGGTCTTCTGTTTGAGGGAACTATGTTCTCTGTATTACTGGCAGATTTTGTACTCAGCTGTGTTGTTACTCTATATTCTGAAATGCATCATTGATAAATTTTAAAGCATTGCACAATTCTTCTGGGCTGGCGGGCACAGAGCATTGCAATCACTGACACCAATCAATCAGTTCAAAGTTCAATATCTATCCACTACTTCATACAACCTAAAAACAACCAAACAGGAACAGATAGGCAAGCAGAGTGAAAAAAAAAAAACTAAAAAAAATCAAAGAAAAAATATGAGCTTGGAAGAAGCACTCATACAACATTAAGTGCTTTTGTCACTGTAAAAGAGACTTTGTCAGAATATATTATATACGAGACCACCTTCAATACCAACTAAAGCTATAGTTAGTCTACTTCAAACAGTATAGCCTGGAAAAGGGCATGTGACAATTAACATTATTTATAATATGCACATAAAATTTCAATATTTATAGCATTTACTTCATGTGATCAGATATTGTAATAGACAAAGTCTCCGAGAAAAAGACCAACATGCTTATAATAAACTGGACAAAGGTTTCTACAGGCATCTCAAGGTGAAATCCAAAAATGTGGCCTAAAGCCCTAACATGTCCATGCTGCTGTGGGGGGTGGGATGTGGTGTCAAGCTCTCCTGCCTCCCACAAACCTCACTAATTTATCTTAACTCTGAAATGGCCACCTTGAAGTAAAAGAAGATCAGCACTGCTGAAACATTTCGGGCGTCTCCTACACTCTGGTGGTGTTTTCTTGGACATATAGTGATGTGGGGCATAGTCCTTCAATAGTGATCTGTTATTGTATTGGTCTTTCACATTGCAAAATGACTATGGTAAATTGCATACTTTCACTGTGTTGTAAGGCAGTTCCAGTTGTGCTGGCTATGGTAACTGTTGTACATTAATCCATTGTTTGTGCTAAGTATGCTAACTGTTCTATGTTAATCTGAGTAGTTTGCTCACTGCATAGTTGGTGGTTTTGTTATTTAGAAACCTCAATGAACCAAACTAACACATATATATTTTTTTTCAGTTACATACTAATAGTGTGTCTCATTACTTTGGCTAAATTGCAGTCTGGAGTTTTTGTGGCTTTCACTTCAGTGTGTAGTATGCTTGTATAACACATATTCTGTACTTTGTCAATGGTTACTCAGGTTTTTGCCATATCTAGTTCAGTGACCTACACTGGAAAGTATTACTATTTAATGTGAGTCACTTTCAGACACTGTCAATTGTTTGTTTTCTTTGGGATGGTTTGCAGCATCCCAAGTATTCCAGGAACTCTTGCTGACTCTAGATATGCTTTTGGTACCCTAGTCAGTCTACATTCCCCTATTTATACTGTTTGAACAGTTCTGTTGTTGCAAAGGCTTGTTGCAGAGTGCATAGTATACTCATTTTTTAATTCATTTATTAAATGGGTAAACTCACTAGGCACAAGCCTCTGCTCAGGGCTTACCCTGAAGCAGTAAAAGGGTAAGTGACTTACCCAGTTAATGAGCAAGTAAATAGAGGCTGATAGAATCAAATCCTGGTGACAGGATAAAGCTTGTCAGCAGCTCATAGCTTTAATCTTGTGCAATGAAGTGCCACACCCAGCACCTCACTATATGTCTCCTTCAAATCCTGTAGTTTAAGCAGTAACTGTTGCAACTACCAAGCAATTTACAGCCTTTAGAAGTAGTACTACACTCCCACCCTTAGGCTGTAGCTCCTCCTGTTAGGCCACAGTCCTGTAAAACAGTCACCATGCTATCCCACTCTTCATCTGGAAGTTTCCCTGGAAGCACTTTGCAATCCTTCTAAGTGTCTCCCATGGCCTCATGGTGTAACTCAGCATCATGCATCCCCTTATTATTTCTAAAGGTGAGGGGCAGCATTGGATGGAAGTAATGTCAGAACAGAGGAGCAACTCAGTTATACAATCAGCGCAATAGTAGAATGGATGGGAAAGCAGACAGATAATCAGCAGAAGGTTGCAGAAGTAACACATCATAAGCATATGCCCAGCTGCTGCTGCAAAAAGAATGATATGCCTTTCTTTCTTGACAACACGTGTAAAACAAAAATATAAATAAAGTTTGATAATTTAGAAATGGCATGCCTACTACATTACTAGCTATGTAGAAAATAAAGTAACACAACATTTAGCAGTCGTACCATGTGGAAGCAATAAAGAGAAGTGTCATGACAGCACCTTACAACAGAAAAACTATTTCCATTTTAATAGCACGTAACAGACTCCCAGAACAGAATGAGTATGCACACATGTGCACATGCACACACACCACACACACACACACACACACACACACACACACACACACACACACACACACACTCAGCTTGTAGACAGTGCACATTCCCAATACCTGTGATGTACAAATCCACTACTGTGTCAGACCACAGCTTGTACAGAATAATCACAACTGCTAAGCAGTAATGAATAGGCACATATGCATCAGTCTGCCTTTGTCTTCAATAATGGGTGTGAGCACACAATACATTTTTAAACTGGTATACCATGCTATACTCCAGCTTAGCTTTAGAGAAAAACAGTGATATATGTTCAGTAAAATGCAGATTCCCAGCTGTGAATTGCACACATTAAACTAACATATTCAGTGTGTGTGTGTTCACAAACATGCCTAACTGACACAGAAACACAAAATTGTAAGTTCTGACTGCAGATAATGAATCCTTGAACTTTAGCCTGTGCATTTCCTTTCCTCATGGAGAAGGTGAAAGCCCTACTTAACCAACAACTTATTTCCTTTTCCTCCACACCACCTAAAATAGCATTGTTTATGTAACATACTTTCTTGAATTTTGCAACATTTTTTATCCCACTATCTTTTCAAGAAGGTTACTCCAAATTTTCACCACCATTTCCATGCAAAAATATTTCCCTATAACTTTCTAAGCTTCTGACTGTATATGTATTATGATAATGTCTTCTTACTCACATGCAGTTTGCTTTGTACACAATATCCACTTGGAATGTATAGATGCCCTTGCTGTACCACATCTCTGTCTCTATCATATCTCCCCTGCCTACATTCATCCAGCTTGTACAGATTAAGCCAGCTGTGTGAAGTGCAGGGATCGAGTCTTAATGTGTATCAGATGAACAGAGTTCAGTAAGTGCCCTGGCCACAGGAACAACCAGATGGGGAGTGCAGGACTGTAGCTATATCATCTCATACCCTGTGCAGTTCCACAAACTGATGCCCCCTAAACTCAAAGTTGAGAAGCAAAAAACGGGATCTTGTGCTCTCAAAGTATAGCAAGTCATTTGCTACACTTAAATCACCACACACTGAGCACTTTGGCACTTCAGACATGACCATAAATGCAGTATTAGCATTAATTTATGAAGCTGGTACTATATTCTAGCACCACTTGCATGTACCAAATGCCCCCCCCAAACAGCTTGCCCCTGGGGCAGTTATACCTTTTGCCCCACCCAAATTACAGCTCAAGGGAAGGGAAATTAGTGATAATGCATTGCCTGCTCATGTCTCACTGGGGTGATATCAGAATTCAAGTAGCTCAGGGGTGCATCTTCTACCATGATCTGTGGTGGAAAGCAGAAAGCAGAGACTGGACATAATCATGTGCTTACAAAGGGACAGGGATTCTTGAGTGTTTATTTTATATCACTGATGGAAGTGAGTCACAGATGCTTACACTGGCCATTGCACGCTCACCCCCTGCATGCTATCAAGGAGTATTCATGAGAGGAATAGCAGGGCTTACAGAACTCTCATGAAGGCTGCATAGATGATGTACTGTAATGGAAATAAGTGAGCATAGCCACTGTGGTTGCTCATATGGTTAACAGGCTGTGGGGACAAAAATCATGGATCATTAGAAACAAGTCATCTAACACTGCAGGTGACTTTGTGTAGCTAATCTGTGAAACCACATCCCACTATAACTGAAATCCATTCAGAATGCAAGCTCATTTAAAACACAACTAAAACTTCACCTTTCAAATCAATGAGTCTACTCCTGTATATCTCCAGGATAAATGTCACTGCTATTTTCGACTTGCTATGTCATCAAACCATTTCTCATCATTCAGAGTCCTATGCCCCACAACCAGACCTCACCAATACCTGAACAGTTTTACTAGCTTGTCCTAGCCCTACATATAGTTTTGTGGCACTGTTTACCCCCACCTGCATACTTATAAAGCTTATGATAGCCGTATATTTAATTGTCACTGAGCCATATATTTAATTGTCACTGTGCCTACTTTATAACCTACCTCTTATTTTCAGTATTAACATATTCCCTAGCTTCCATTTCTTTGAATTTCTAATTTCGAATTTCACATGAACTATTTATCTGTTTGAGAAGTCCTCTTATTAAACTGTCTTTCGGCTTTTCCCGGTTAGGGGTTGCCACAGCGGAACTCTGGTCTGCTAATGATTGGCAGTAGATTTTTTTACGTGCTGGCTTGCCGGGCCAAACGTACAACCTTCAGCGAAGGAATGCCCATTCACGCATGTCGACACACAGAAGACGGTCTAACTGAGAATTGAACGTGCAATGTCTAACTGTGAGGCAACAACGCTACTGCAGCACCACCACCGCAGTACACCTCTACAAATGCTCAATGTTCAACATCTTTGTTTGTGTCTTTCAGCTTTTCCCGGTTAGGGGTCGCCACAGCGGAACTCCGGTCCGCTAATGATTGGTAGTGGATTTTTATGTACCGGGTTACCAGCCCTGACGCACAACCTTCAATGAAGGCATGCCCCATTCACGTATGCCTCCACACAGAAGACGCTCTAGCTGAGAATCGAACAGGACAACATCTTGCTATGAGGCGACAACGCTACCACAGCACTACCACCGCAGTCTGCTCAATGTTCAACATCTACTAATGCATATTATCTTTTATAGTGTAATTGTTGCTGTTATTTCATAGGAATGTAATCTAAACAGCAAATGTCTGTGTGATTGTTAATGCAGGATTTGAAGGAGACAGACAGGGAGGTGCTGGGTGTGACACTTCATTGCACAAGATTAAAGCTATGAGCTGCTAACAAGCTTTATCCTGTCATCATTACTTAATGCCTGTTCATGCATATTACTGAATGTCTGTTTAAAAATGTTTGTAATATGGTGAAGATTTTCTCCCCAGGCTTTTTTTTTTACTAAACACAGTCAAACAAACCTGGTAAACAAAATCATCATCAAATAAGAATAAAATAAATACATTTTCAGCTGTTGTAATCCTTCTATATTTGGCTTTGGATGAAGATCATGCACAATTTTTGTCACCTTTTGTAGAGCTTCCTGTACATTTTCTGCTAAAAATTAAGTCTCAAGAACTGTGCACAAAAAAACGTAGAAAGGGAGTCTTACCAAATACTGTTATACAGAGATATTATCATCATATTTCTTGCTGGTGATGCCATTTACTATGTAGACCAATAATGAGTCAGCCTTCTGGTAGCAGTGCTCATATTGCTTGCTTCTGCTTAGAGCATCTGTTATGACTGTTACTTTTTGTCCCCTGGACCTTGTCCAATGCCTCCCCTTCTTTAACTCGATCAAAGCATTTGTTCCTCTCTAAGGGCAGGAGCCAGGCCCTTTCCAGCCCAGGTAAGAGCCCTGTTGCATTATTTCCTTGGCTGGAGAGCCTTAACATCTCATTTGCTTCCCCAGATATGAGAGTCAGGCATCAGAGAATGAGCTACTCTGACTAACCCTGACGATATAACTTCCAGCCCATGGTCTTCCATGACAGCTTTCTTGTGCTCCACCTTAGCTGATTCTTGTGGAAGCATGAGAGCCTCCATGTGCATCTTCTCTAGCCTTACTGTACTGCACCACTCAACAGTGTGTGCGTAGCAGGACAGTGCCTCTGCCCTGCCCCAAGATGGGTGAGCCAGAGATGGCTGCCCACTTACACCCTCCCTGGCCTATCTCCTCCATTTGCCATGCCTCTAACTGAACATAAGTCATCCGACTCTTAGTCAAGGTTACAGCCTACTGTACAATGGCCAGGATCATCATTAGTCCCTTTCTATGTTCATTGCTGCAACTGTTTTCTGTCTAACTGCATATACTGTTTACATGGTATTGTTTCCCAGATGCATTATTCTTCATTTCAGCTCCAAGTTTAAACTGCCATGCTTTACAATATTCATTCAATCTTCACAGTTCTGTTTCTATGCATAATGGTTAAAGTGTTTACCTTACAACCACAAAGTGCAGGGTTTAATTCTCACAAGGGATAATTGACTAGGCTTAAAATGGCCCAAGAGGACAGTTAGCCTAGTATTAATCTATGAACCTATGAACCTATGTACATCAGTGATGTTGCATAATCTTGTTAACATCTCATTTTTTTAAAGAAAAAAGGCCTATTTTTCCTTCAAGACTTTCTGTCATATGACTAAAATAACAAGCTCCAATAGTGACCTCTGGGGTAGTGGTCTGGTAATCTTCCTTCTATCTTCATGGATTCTATTTATGTGCTTTGGTCTGACCAGTGACAAACCCATACTATATAATGCGATTGTCTTCGGTGCCACCTAATTTGTTTATTAACTGTTATTGCAGTGCTGTTTCAAATGTCTTGTTGAAATCTGAGTAGACAACCTCTGCAGACCCTTTCTGGTTCAATTTCTGGACCATTTAATCAAATTATTCAAATTCATCTGGCAATACCTTCTTATACTGCTTTGGGCCCAGTGTCCTACAAGTTTTAAGACATGCCTAAATTCTTTCCATGATTTTCCCTACAACTGAGGTCAAAGTGAGGTGTGTGAAGTTTGTAGTCTTTCTTTTTTGCACTAGTGAATGTCAATCATTTTTTCCATTCTTCTGGGACCTTGTCTTCATCCCAATCATTTGTTGAAATTTCATTTCAAGACATTGCTAGTTCTCCCCTGGTTCTGTAAGAATTATAGAGTATATCCCATTGAACTTGTCTGTCTTTAACTTTTGAGTGTTTTTCATATTTTTTTTTTTTTTTTGTGAAAAGATTATATATATTTAACTTGCCACATCTACTGAATAGATTCAAGCGGTCTCCCTTTTCTTCACCTGTAAATATCAGGGAAATCTTGTAATTTGGTAGATCAGCTTTTTCTGTACCCTTTAATCCTCATCTTCCATCTATTTTTTTACGTTTTGCTATTCTTATTCCCGTCTTTCTTTGCTCCCTTTTCACTCAGAGATTAGTTGCTTCATTAATGGCAGTTAACTACCTTAATTTATTGGTTTGCTAGAATTTTCCTAAGGTATTGGCTCTTCTTTTTTTTGTGGCAGCTGAATTCAGAATGATAATGAGGCAAAACAAGATGGAGGTGTGATACAGGGATGTTTAAATTGCACTAAATTACCCTCCTCCCGCTCATACCTCTCAACCCCTTAGGGCAAGAAATCTGGACAAAGCCTGACAAAATGGGGTACAGAGTCCCAAAAAATAGGGACAGATTTTAAATATTGCTTCTATAAACTTTGAATTTTCTAGAGAAACAGGGTTTGTGTTAACATACATTTTCTGAAGGATTTGAAGTCTGAAACTCAAATGTATGTCATTATTTAGCAACTTCAATCCTCATATCATCTCAGTGATTTGCCAGAAAACCACAGATTTTTTGAGGAATAGACCAAAAATATGAGGCAAAAATCTGGACAGTTGAGAAGTATGTGCCCGATCTGTACTTGAACTTGGCCAAATGCCCGTGTTATGCTGGAGTATATTGCACAATTATGTTAAAGGTTGCTGCATCCATAGTAAATCCACAGGGAGCTCTTACTGCTGCTGCTTTGCCAAAGTGTGAAAGGGCATAGTTCTGTTTGTATGGAAAGCAGTGGAATTAAGAACTTTCTTCCACCCTGGGCTTTATTCATCTTAACACTACTACTATCCCGCTAGGGCATATTTTATGTTGTAATTATGCCTGGCAGTTATCTGTCTGTATCCACAATACTTAAGTAAATGTCAGGTATGTATGTGCATTGAACACATATTCCCACTAAAAAAACAAACATAACTGTGATTAAACAACACTTAACCATTATGAAAGCACTCTTAAAATGGTTGTAGCTAATGACATATGTGCAAGGCACAGAACACTAGAATAGTATTGAACATTACTCTGAATACGAGATCAGGAGTGAGTCTACAATCTACCTTAACAATCCTGCATGCTTCTATATTTTCATTACACCTGCAATATACCCGTTAATATGCTTTTAGACTACATGTTTAGAAGTCCTGACAAACCTATATGCCTTATAAATGTCAGAGTAAAGATCAGTCCAAAAGCTAATGTTGAACAAAGGAATGGATATGTAATAAGTAGCACTTCCCCAATTTAAGCAGATATCTAGTTGAGAAGGAAATATTTCTTCAAAAGTACCCTTAGCAGAATTCAAAATCTGGCTACAGAAGTTCCCCTCAGTAGCATGATGAGGCCCTGTTCTTCTTGTCATAAGATCATAATAGATTACTAGGCTATCAATCCACAGGTCATTTTAAGCCTAGATGTTTCATCCCAGTGTAATACCATAGAAATGCTAATCAATACCCAAGACTGCATTTAGTGATGACTCCTCATGACTCCTCATGTCCAGGAGGGCTGTGAGCTCTTTCCCCGATGCTCCACTGTCATGCATATATCATATAGATTTACACTCTGGGTGCAATGATTATGCTAAGTAAGGGTCACCTCATTACTGTTTCCGTATCACTCAGTTTGCATGATGAGCACACCAGGCAAATATCAAGCTTATTTTTACACAATGTCATGCATATGTCTGAGCAGCTGCAGGCAGCTCTGCACACACATACACTGGCACCATATGATCTTAGGGATCAGGGATTGTCATACCATATCTAACCTTCTCCAGAGAGGGTCAATGTAGACCATGTCTTTTCTTCAGCATTGAGGACATAGAGAATAGAGGACTATCATGTTTCACTCATTAAAGTGACCTTGGGACTATAGTAATAGACTACATATATTTTACAAATCTGTCATCTGAGCAGCAGAGTGAGTATACATGGTGTCCAAAATGTCTTGCTTTTAATACTAATAATAGTAGGCATTCAAAAATAAGTGTATAATTTTCAGACACCATTGCCACAAATGCCATTACTGGCATGGCTTAAAGATAACAGCATGACTGTGCAATGCTAGAATTGGGTTTCTACATGCCACTTCCTGCCTAGGAGGACAAGTGGATCTTCATGTTTAGAGTCTTTGGTCAAACAATGTGATTATGGTTGTGGGTTCAATTCCCCCTTGCCCCACTTTTCATGTATATTTCTCTGCCCAGTGGTATCACTCCAGCAGTACATGGTCCATATATGTTTGATCATAATTATTATTTTGCTGGACATTTCCCAGTATTCAGTATGTTACTGTCCTTTGCATAGTATTAGGGATTGAAATATGTATGCATGCTAGCATGTTAACTTATACAGTACTATCAGACATCACACCGTTTCATGCCTAATGTATGGAGAGCTGAATGGCCAAAATGACAAGGGAATGTTTTACTGAGAAAGGTGAGTGGGGCTGGAGGTGGTGAGAGCATTTGTGCATGAGTGAGAGTCAGTTTTATGGTTGGGGATAGCTGAGGGGATAGGTTTTGGATGTTTTTGTGTGAGTGTATGTCTATTTTATGGCTAGGGTCATGGTTAGGTAAGGGGATAGCTAGATAGATAGATAGATAGATAGATAGATAGATAGATAGATAGATAGATGTAGTGTTGTGTGTGTGTGTGTGTGTGTGTGTGTGTGTGTGTGTGTGTGTGTGTGTGTGTGTGTGTGTGTGTGTGTGTGTGTGTGTGTGTGTGTGCAGCCTTGCAATGATGAACACAGACACTTGTGCCTGATCATTGTATATTACAACTACTCATACTTAACTCTGGCTGTGGGGTAGTCTAATATGAATGTGCCTCATGTTCCTACTGTGGCTGCAATGAGAAGCTTATCATTATACACACTGGCTGGACATATGCTTTGTTAATAAACTAAAGAGCTCATTACACACCCAACACAAACCACATTGGCTCGATAGTGATCACAGATATAGGGTTTCAAAATCCCCAGGTAAGTATAGTATCCTGAAACCCAAAACCCTTACTTTTGTTTGCTAGGACTGTAGTCAAGTTTACTGTGAAACATAAGTGTTTGGTAAGCACTTGTTTCCAAATAACTTCCTATTTACAGATCTGACATCCTTGTTCCCTATGCTTTTCAGACTAAACAATGACCCAATACATATTATGAACACTAGAGCCAAAGTGGTTAAAAGCATAAATAATTAAAAGAATGTGCAAACCAAAAACAGAAATCAAAGCAAGTGAGATTTGACCAAAAATATAACATGCACATAATTATATCGGTTATAGAAATTGACACATAAACACATTAAGTAAATAATACACTTATAAACACACACATACACACACACACACACACACACACACACACACACACACACACACACACACACACACATACACATGCACACACATGCCCGCGTGTGTGTGTGTGTGTGTGTGTGTGTGTGTGTGTGTGTGTGTGTGTATAAATATATATATATATATATATATATATATATATATATATATAGATTTTATATATATATATATATATATATATATATATATATATATATATGTATACAGAGATATAACTAACTGGGATAGATGTCATTATTTACATGTGAACGATATATATTATATGTGTGCACTGATGTGTGTGTGTGCGTGTGTGTGTGTGTGTGTGTGTGTGTGTGTGTGTGTGTGTGTGTGTGTGTGTGTGTGTGTGCTTTTATTGTTAAATACCTAATAACATGGATAGATACATACATACACGCACACACACACGCACACATACACATACACACACACACACAAAACACATGCATGTCTGTCCACATACAAGTATATACGCACAAAACTGATTAACTTATCAACACATTAAATAGCTAGACTCCATTTTGACTCTAATGATGAGCCCAAACAAGGACAAAACATGCCTGAATTTAGCAGAGTCTTGATCACTGCCCTAGTGTATTGTTAAAGACATGTATACTATTGTGCATTCTAGAGCCTATCTAATGAAACTATTTTATATGCTCAGGGTAAATTAGAAGATCTCCCATGATGTGTATATAAAGGAAATTTCCAAATATTTTTGTATAGATTTTTTTTATATATATTGCCAGGGTTCGTTTGTTTGTTTTCTAGATGTAGCTTTTTTAGACTTTTTTTTCCCTCTGTCTGAAGCTTGTTAATACCTACCCTTAGGAAAATACACATCAGGCCTTTTATGAACCAAGCATTTCAGTAAACAGCATAACAAGCTGTTGTAAGTTGTACTGAGGAGCCAGAGCAAAGGTGAAATATTTCTATGTGTTAGAAGCTGCTTATTTGTTACAGTGTCTTATTAAAGCCTGTCCATTGCTATACATTCAATACCCAGTGTGCTGAAATGTTTTTATTTTTTCAGGGAATATTTCCATATCTTCTATCATACCTTTATAAGGCAAGGTTTGCAAATAGTTTTGTATAGTAGAAAACAAGACATTAGTGATGCGACTTTTATAGATAGTTGGAAAGTTTAGCATTGCACTTCTGGAGAACATCACCCTTTTTTAAAGCATAGGCAGAACAGAGGCAGTTTGGACATGTATACAGCAGAACTGATCGTGAGACTGAAAGATCCTAAGTGCATCCTTAAGGGAGGGAATGTAAAAGCATGATAAAAATACTAATTACCTTAGTGGAAACCATATTGCCTTACTTGCTATTATCTTTCAGGAGCACACATGCATGCACATAAGAGGACACAGTGAGGATAGAATGTGCATTGCTTTGGGGATATATATTGAAGTATTTTTCACACAATAAGAAAATAATATTTGTCTCAGACTTTGTACTGGAGACATGGAATAAGAAGTAGTAGCATAATTTGTTTATGCATAAGGAAAAAAAAAACACAAAACACTCCTTATGGGGAAGCATAAAATATAGCAAATCAGTGGCTTACGGAGGTCCTGCAATATAGTCAGTAAGAAGAAAAGTGAACGACCTAAATTAGCTAAGTGGCCATTAACTGCAAATCATTAGTACCTATGTGGTATGGAATGTCACAACTCTAGCAGTGTACACACATCCTTGCATTTTATAATGTTTTCTGAACACTACATTAAAAAAGCATTAAATGAACAAATGTAAATACTTAGCGAAGAATAAAAGTTATTACATTGTACAAAGGGCAATGTTATCAGTAAGTTTTCTTTTCAGTGATAATAGTCAGGGTATTGATTGTCTTCACATAAATACTGTAATATATAATACTATAATATACTATAATATTTATTACTATATATTACATTGTACAAAGGGCAATGTTATCAGTAAGTTTTCTTTTCAGTGATAATAGTCAGGGTATTGATTGTCTTCACATAAATACTGTAATATATAATACTATAATATACTATAATATTTATTACTATAGTATATTATAATGCACACAAAACTCAAATTATATTTTTTGTTAAACTTTCACAAAAAATATCATATCTTGGAAACTACTCAGTAGCTATACAGGATTCAAACATTTTTGTTTACCAGACATAAACTTTCACAAGACAACAAGAAATTTTTCTATGAGTGCATGTCCATTGAGATATTTATAGAAATATGAAAACATATACTTAACTGTATAATTAGCAATACAACTAACACTGAATATAACTAAAGATGTGCAAATTACAGTGCAAATATCAAAGACAGTTTTCTTCAAGAATATGTAAGGTTTCACCTGATGTCATGCAACAGTTTGTAAGTCACTAGGATTTAAAGTATTCATATGAAAATATTGTTTATTTTCATAATTACTAGCAAACAATTAGCAATATCTCAGATATAGTGTGAAATAAATGGAAATTGATAATGAATGTTACTGTCTCCCACCATGGTATTTCGCACCATGCCCCTCAAAAAGGTAGGAATCTCAGTTATGAACATATAGAACATAAATAGTGGTATTTCTGTTATGTTGCTCAGTACATGATGTGTTGCCATCAGAAGTTCATATCTGTACAGAAGAACCTCTAGCTCCCCCTTTACTATAAGCTGTATATCCTTAAAGGGTGATATGCTACACACATATTACATACCTCTCATAAGAAGCTTTACTTTGGTTAAGTAGTACTACACATCCAGCACATATAATTCTAAGCAAAATGTTCAGCCTTTGTTGTATCACTTTCTTCTTCAGTAAAAATCATTTTAAATTTATGCATGCATTACTGCTCTATTTAGAAGTTATAATGTCACTATATGTTATACAGAGTAGATTTCACAATGCTTTCACAAAATGACAAAACAATTATAGACCAGCATGCTTCATGTCCGCAAATTTTCTAAGTAAGTGCCAGCTAGAATTTTCATGTATAAAGCAAGGCTTACAAGGTATATTTTTGTTGTGTTTAATTTAGGACTTTTTTGGCTTATATAACATTTATGAACTGCACTATAGTCAAACAGGTCTATGTCAGTTGATCGCATTTTCAGAAACTTAAAATTCATATCGGTGCAATAATATCATCGAATTTCTGAAAACTTGAACATTAAAAAAAAGGGAAAAACAAAAAATCTTTGTTTTTTTACATGTTTGTAGGGAGGCAAGCTGAACCCCCCCCCCCCAACACCCCCTGCAAATTATATATACCAACTCCAAGATTGTACTACATTGAGAAAAACAGTACATTTTTCCAATCCTCACTGTACAGCAATCTTCATTCAAAAGCTTCAAGTTTTTAGACATTCAGTCATATCATCTCGCCGATATGAAATTCAAGTTTCTGAAAACTCAATCAACTGATCATGAGGGATCCAGTCAAACACAGAAAAATTCTAACTACTGTGATGCCCGTGCCCTGACCCAGCAATCAAGGAGCCTCAATCCTTACCACTGACACCAGAGAGGGCGACTCCTAGAAGAGGAAAGGATAACTAATACACACAGTAAAGTACAATGTCCCTTAAGTGCACACAGAGATCACAGTCAGTCTGGGTCTGGCTGCTCCCTTACTGTCCGGGACCCCAATAAGTCTCCCCACTGGCATAGCTATATGGTCCAGATCTCATCCTAGCTGGCAAGCTAACCTCCAGTACCCTCTCTGTCCAACCAGTGCTTTGTATCCCAGTCCAGGTAGCGGACACACCACATGCACTTTGAGATACGTATTTATACAACTTCAAAGACACTCCTGGGAAAGGCTGACACAGATTCTCCAGCTGTGCCCCTTTACTCAGACTATACAGTAGTAATTTCTGCCAACACCAGCTTATATTATCAGCTACTAAAAAACACTTAAAAGGGTGCCCAATTATTATTGTGCAATAGTATTATCCAATTGGTAATGTGACTATTCAGTCTAAGGCTTATTTTAGAGTGGCCTATTACAATGAACTCTATAAATATGTAATGTACTCTAGAGCCTACTTCCCTATACAAACCAGCCACAGGTAAAGGTTTTTAAAATAGTTAATAATAAATAAAAGACAAGACAATACTACTACACCACAGAGATATCTAAGAGTTCAGAGATCACACAGAAACTTAAAACAATACAGTGGGACAGGTCTGATGTCATAGAAAAACATTTAATCTTACTTTCTAATCTTTAGCTAATCTTAAGAGAAAACACAGTGCTATAATCCTACTTACATACATAAAGAGCATAATAAGCAGTGCTGGGTTGATGGTCCAAGACAAATGCTTCCTAGTTTCTCATTGAACAATAGTTTTTAAACACTAACCAACAGCTCTGCTGAGGCCCTCCCAAATTACACCATTTTGACACTTAGGTTTTCTCAGTATTCACATTACATCATCTTTACACTTAGTCTGGAGTTCCCAGGCCACAAACTGCATTATTTAGCAAGCTAACACCTGCTCAGGAAACTACAACAATACAAGGCATTTCACATATACACTCTAGCAGAAGCCAGAGCAATAAAGCACCTTCCACATGTAAATTCTGGCCCTTAACTTTAACCTTAAAACAATGGGCATGAAACCTTCATCCAGACTCACTGGAGCCAACTTGTAAAACATCAAAGAGATTCATAAGATCTTTTCAACTTCAAAAGACACATTTTAAATGCTTGGCTTGGTTTTCCTTACAGCAGATGGCAATGTTGCAACAATCTTGAAGTTCACATTTTACAGTGTTTTCTTTCATTTAAAAACACAAGCCTGTATTTTACATGTATTTATACAGTTGATAGAATTATGTATTAAATTCTATTTGACTAGGCTGGCAGCCTTCACCCATCTTCCTCCAATCTTCACCCCCCCCCCCGGGAACTCAAGCAAGTTTTTCAAGTGCCCCTTGAGAAACATCGTTTAAGAGTGTCAGGTCTATCTGCATGTACCTCATCCCATTCCCTGTCTTGACACCCCATCTGCATTGGCATTGCTACTCCCACTGCAGTGCTGCACTGACATATCATATACTTGCAACCCCAGGCTCTATCTTGGCAGCTTGACATTTTTCTGACTGGCACTGTTTAACCATGTTAGAGGGTTGTGATCTGTCATCACAGTGAATTTTCTTCCATACAGATAAGGCTGAAGTTTTTGTAGTGCCCACACTATGGCTAGACATTCCTTTTCTACCATTGCATAGCATTCCTCCCTGGGTTTGAGCCTATGACTGAGATAAACCACTGAATGCTCTTCTCCCTCTGAAGAAATCTGGCTAAGTACAGCCCCCACCCCATGGTTTGAAGCATCTACCTACACAACAAATTCTTTGCTGTAATCTGAACTGGCTAACAAAGGGTGTCCTCCCAAAGCTTCTTTAACTTCTGAAATGCCTGCTCACATACTGGGGTCCACACTACTTATCTGTCCTTTTCTTCGTTGTCAGGTCTGTGAGGGGAGCATCTATGGTACTATAATTAGGAATGAACTTTCTTTAGTACCCTGCTGTCCCTAAGAATGTCCTCACCTGCTTTTTGGTAACAGGTGCAGGCCATGCCTGAATGGCTTCCACTTTGGCAGGTTCTGGCCTTGTCTTACCACTCCCCATGCTATGTCCTAGGTAGGAGACCTCTGCTATACCCACCTGACATTTGCTTGGCTTAATGGTCAAGCCTACCCTCTGTAGTCTGCCCAGAACCTCCCTGACATGCTGAAGGTGCTCTTGCAAGGAATGGCTGTAGATAGCAATATCATCCATGTAAGCAAGGGAAAACCCTCCTGCTCCTGCTAAGATATGATCTACCAGCCTCTGGAAAGTTGCTAGGGCATTCTTCATCCCAAAGGGCATCTTTGTGAACTCATACAAACCAAAAGGAGTCACAAAGGCTGACTTCTCTCTAGCACTGGGAGTCAAAGGCACCTGCCAGTAACCCTTGGTAAGATCAATGGTTGCAAGATACTTAGCCCCACCCAGCTGCTCTAGTGCCTCATCTGTCCTAGACAAGGGGTAAGCATCTACTTCTGTGTGACTATTTAATTTCCTGTAATCCACACAGAACCTGGTGCTGCCATCCTTCTTTGGCACCAACACCACTGGTGAGGCTCAGGGACTGTTGGACTCTTGAATCACCCCTAGCTCCAACATCTTCTGTACCTCCTCCCTCAGAGTCTGTTTGACTCTCTCAGGCACCCTATAAGGGGCCTGGATAATAGGCCTCCGGGGTCCTGCATCCACCTGGTGCTGCACCAGGTGGGTGCACCTTGGTTTCCCAGTGAACACGTCCCCATATTCCTGCAACATTGCTCGGATTTCCTGAACCTGGGTAGGAGATAGCTGCTGGGACATTGCTACCCCTTTCTCCGAGGTGTCAGCCCAAGCCTCACTGAGGAGATCAGTCCCCTGATCTCCCTCAGACTCCTCCTGCAATCCACTGCAAATGCTTAGCACAAGGACCTCCTTATCATGGTAAGGTTTCATCATGTTAACATGGTGCAATTTGTGCCCCTGCCTTTTGTCTAGCAATTCCACCATGTAGTTAACATCATTTACCTTTCTTACCACCTTGTAGGGTCCCTGCCAAGCTGCTTGCAACTTGTTGTATCTGACAGGAATGAGAACCGTCACCTGCTGCCCTACAGTATACTCTCTAGCTCGAACATTCCTGTCATACCACACCTTTTTCTGTTGTTGGGCTTCTGCCAGATTCTCCTGGGCCAGGCCCATGAGTTCCCTGAGCCTTGTCCTGAGGTACAGGACATATGCCACAGCAGACTCCTTGTGAGACTCACACTCACCTTCCCACTCATCTCAAATTAAATCTAGAGGTCCCGTCACCCTATGCCCATACAGCAACTCAAAGGGTGAAAAACCTGTGGATTCCTGGGGAACCTCTCTGTAAGCAAACAACAGATGGGGCAAATATTCATCCCAATCCCTCTTAAACTGATCTGCAAATGCCTGTAGCATGGACCTGATTGTAGAGTTTAACCTCTCAACAAGACCATTAGTCTGGGGATGGTAGGGGGTGGTCTTCATATGCTTCACCCCACAGGACTTCCACAGACAAGCCAGCAGGTCTGACATAAAATTGGCACCTCTGTCAGACAGTATTTCCTTTGGGAAACCTGCCCTGCTGAAAATCTCTAGCAAAGCATTTGCCACCTTCTCGGCCTCAATGGAGGACAAAGCCACTACCTCAGCGGGTTATTGTGTAGCATAATCTACAATCACTAGGATATACTTTTCCCCTGTGGAACTTGGGGTACTCAGAGGACCCACAATATCAATAGCTATACTCTAAAATGGCTTCTTAATCACCGGCAAAGGAATCAAAGGAGCTCTCACCTTGTCTCCTGCCTTGCCTACCTTTTGGCACTGCTCACAGGTCCTGCAGTACCCTGTTACATCTCTGGAAATATCAGGCCAATAGAAGTTTTGCATAATATGCCTCTTTGTACGTTTTATGCCCATATGACCCGCAAAGGGAATATCATGGGCTATGGCTAGAAGTGCCAGACAGTAAGCTCTAGGCACTACCAACTGCTGTACTCTCTCACCGTCTAGCCTTCCCTCAGGGGTCCAGTCTCTGTACAATAACCCTTTGTTCCAGTATACAGATTCCCCCTTCCCTTGAGAATCAGGTGCCTCCCTAGCTACCTGCCTCAGGCCTTGCAATGTAGGATCTGAAAGCTGAGCCTGTCTCAAGTCTCTCCTTGTAACCCTTCCCAGCTCCCCTTCCACAGGAAGTCTGGCATCCTCTGATGGTGATGCTTCACTGCCAGCCTGGATACTACTACTCACCTCTACCTTTGCAGTTACCAAGGGAACATCGGTACCCACAAGCAGCTGTGGCTCACATTCAGTTTCACTGCTACAGCATAGCTTACTCCCTGAAGTAACCACCTCACCAGTCCTGGCTGCAAGTATGTAGTCTGTCTGGGTCTCCCCCAGGCTACCAGACTCACATGCTTGTCTCCTAGCCTGACTGCATTTAACTGCATAAGTACATGGTACTGCCTCATCCAAATCCTTCCCTCTCAGGATATCTGCAGGATGGTAGTTCTATACCCCAGTTGTCTCAAGACATCCTACTATTGGCATTTTGTCTTTCACACTTACTGGTTCTTTCACCTTTTGTTCCCCACCTTGCCTCCATGGACATCTGTATGCCCCATGGTCCCACTGGTTGCATTCAAAACATTTAACCCTTGCTCCTGGACGTGTACCTGGACTAGTGGCTTCCCCTGCTACTGGTGGATTCTGTTGGGGCAGTCTGTGCTGCCCACCATGGGTTCCTTTAGTCCCATGAGCAGTACTGGGGGTCCCTTTCCTGTGCAGGGCTGCCCTGCTTACTAGGTATAGGTCTCCATTCTTCCCCAACTCCTCTGAAGTAGTGCACTGTATATCAGCTAACCAGATCCTCATGTCCTCAGGCAAAGTGCTAAGGACTTGTTCCCTTACCAAAAGGTCTGCCAGCCCTTCAAAAGTGGTGACCTGACATCCACTCACCCAGCTATGAAAATAAGTGCTCGGTTCAGCAACATATTCACATACATTTTCATCTGCCTTGTGTCAATGCTCACAAAACTTTTCCCTATACATTTTAGGGGTTAGCTTAAAACATTCCAACAAGTGTCTTTTTACAGCAGTATAATCAAAACAGTCAATGCCATGCATTTTTGCTAAAGAATTTACAGCTTTACCATGGAGTAAGGGGGTCAGGAACCATACCCAGAGCCCTCGGTCAACTTCATACTGTTTACATACCAGCTCAAACATATGAATGAAGCTATCAAAATTATCCGCCTCTTTAAACTGTGAAAGAAATGTACTGACCTTTTGTGCTTCTGGGGTATATTTACTCCCTTCCCCATTACCTCCATGACTCTGGCGAAGAGTCAGCATTTCCCTCTCACGCCTCCTCTGCTGTTCATTTTCCTCAGCTTGTAGACTCCTCATTTCCATATGCCTGGCCTCCAACTGAAGTCTCTTTAGCTCCAGCTGGATTTTTAAGTCCACTGCAGAAAGGTTGAGCTGTCCATTCTTCGAGGATATTTTATCTCCACTATCAGTCTGATTGTCCTCCAGGCTGCTGTTTTCTGATGCAGCTGTAACCAAGGCTGCAATCAGGTCTGCCTTAGTCCGGTTTCCATGCACCAGTCCCCTAGCCTGGCACGTCTCCACCATCTGGCTCCTTGTCAGCTTTCTATACTCCTCTGCTGACATGCTGCCTGCTCACCCTGACTAACACTAAGTTAACAAAAGAAATAAAACAATTGTGATCTGGACTCTGAGTATACACTACATGGCTGTTTTAGTGTACAAAACACTTTTAGAGATCACTGTACATAAGCTACAGGAATTTGCTCTACCCACAGCACTACAAGCCAATTAGTGTTTGCTAACTAATCAATATGTAATGTGGATCCCACCACAGCAAACCAATATGTGACGCCTGTGCCCTGGCCCAGCAATCAAGGAGCCTCAATCCTCACCACTGATACCAGAGAGGGTGACTCCTAGAAGAGGAAAGGATAACTAATACACACAGTAAAGTACAATTTCCCTTAAATGCAAACAGAGATCAGTCTGGGGCTGGTTGCTCCCTTGCTTTTCAGGTCATCAATAAGACTCCCCACTGGCACAGCTATATGGTCCAGATCTCAGCCTAGCTGGCAAGCTAACCTCCAGTACCCTCCCTGTCCAACCAGTGCTTCATGTCCCTGCCCAGGTAGATGACACATCACACACAAACTGAGATGCGTATTTATACATCTTCACAGACACTCCTAGGAAAGGCTGACACAGATTCTCCAGCTGTGCCCCTTTACTCAGACTATACAGTAGTAATTTCTGCCAACACCAGCTAATATTATCAGCTACTAAAAGGCCCTTAAAAGGGTGTCCAATTATTACTGTGCAATAGTATTATCCAATTGGTAATGTGACTATTCAGTCTAATGCTTATTTTAGAGTGGCCTATTACAATGAACTCTATAACTATGCAATGTACTCTAGAGCCTACTTCTCTATACAAACCAGCCACAGGTAAAGGTTTTTAAAATAGTTAATAATAAATAATTAAAAGACAAGACAATACTACTACACCACAGAGATATCTAAGAGTTCAGAGATCACACAGAAACTTAAAACAATACAGTGGGACAGGTCTGATGTAAAAAAAAAACACTTAATCTAACTTTCTAATCTTTATCTTAACTTAAGAGAAAACACAGTGCTATAATCCTCCTTACATACATAAAGAGCATAATAAGCAGTGCTGGGTTGATGGTCCAAGACAAATGCTTCCTAGTCTCTCACTGAACAATAGTTTGTAAACACTAACCAACAGCTCTGCTGAGGCCCTCCCAAATTACATCATTTTGACACGTAGATTTTCTCAGTATTTACATTACATCATCTTAACATTTAGTCTGGAGTTCCCAGACCACAAACTGCATTATTTAGCAAGCTAACACCTGCTCAGGAAACTACAATAATGCAAGGCATTTCACATATATACTCTAGCAGAAACCAGAGCAATAAAACACCTTCCACATGTAAATTCTGGCCCTTAACTTTAACCTTAAAACAATGGGCATGAAGCCTTCATCCAGACTCACTGGAGCCGACTTGTAAAACATCAAAGAGATTCATAAGATATTTTCAACTTCAAAAGACACATTTCAAATGCTTGGCTTGATTTTCCTTACAGCAGATGATAATGCTGCAACAATCTTGAAGTTCACATTTTACAGTGTTTTCTTACATTTAAAAACACAAGCCTCTATTTTACATTTATTTATACAGTTGATAGAATTATGTATCAAATTCGATTTGACTAGGCTGGCAGCCTTCGCCCATCTTCCTCCAATCTTCACAACTACAACAAATCAGACTGGTCTCTCTGGGGATTAGGCAAATAATTAGCTTTCTACTAACCTGATAGAAAGTTGAGTGTCAACGAAGTGTGCAACTGACATTTATACTGTGCTGGGATTGCACAGCTGTCATTTAGGGTCAGCCAAGGAGGCAGTTGTCTAGGGCTTCACACTCAAAAAGGCCTTAAGCAATTTATGAAAGCAATACAATAATCTCATGTACCTCCTGTTTCACAGAGAGCACATCAGGTTTTCAACATGAATACTGTAAAGTAGTTTTTTTCTTCAAATACGAAAGTCAGCCATTTAGCTGCTTTTGTCCTCTGCTTTACTTTTTACATTAACTGGTATATAACAGTGTGAAATATAATACAAAAGTCAAGAGTACAAGCTAATACAGGCAACACCTGTAGCATTGCTCAGAAATGGCAGGGACACCATTGACGTGTTACCAGTGTCTATGAAGTCGGGATATTTTGCAGGTACATTAATCTTTATGGGCATCGATTGGGTTTAAAGACCCTATGTTTCTGATGTATAGCTAAACTATCCACTTATACTATGCTAATGAGGTCAATAAAATGGCCAAAACATGCATGTCCACAGTTAGTGGAGGTCATCTTTATGGGCAAGGATGTAACCAGAAACTTAAAAAGTAAAAAATGTCATGGGAATTCAAAAGTTATGTAGCTGAAACACTTCATGGCTTTAAGGAGTCATTTCCATATATTTCATGTGCCTCCACTACAGGGTGTTTAAGATATCACACAGTGAAAACTCTAGCTTTGGTGGGATTTTCTTGCAGTTTATAATGAATGGTTTATCTGTCTGTCCTTTTAACCCTTTGGTTTGGATCTTAGTTGGTATATTTTGCAACACCTTAATCTGTATGAGCATCATGAGCGTTTGAAGACCCCGTATTTCTAACCTATAGCCAAGCTATCCACTTATGCAATGCTGATGATGTCCATAAGAAGGCTAACACATGTTGGCAGCTGGTGGGGATTGTTTTTTATTGGTCTGAATGTAACCATAAGGATTTTAAAAAGTTATGAACATTCAAAAGCTAAGGGGGTATTTACATATATCCCATTCATCCCCACTACAGGAGGTTTTAGGTATCACACAGAAAAAAATCTATTTTGGCTGGATTTTTCTTGTTTTTTCTTAAAGGTTTGTTTGAGCATCCTTTTTACTGTTTGAATGTTAGTTGGGATATTTTGCAGGCACCTTAATCTTTATGGGCATCAGCTGGGTTTAAAGACCCTGTGTTTCAGAACTATAGCCTATCTACAGCTAGTGAGATTTAGCTTTATTGGTCTAAATGTAACTGTAAAGCCTTAAAATCATGGATGTTCAGAAGCTATGTAACCAAAGCACTTGATGTCCTTAAGTGGTCATTTGCATACATTCCATGAGCCCCCACTGCAGGATATTTTCGGCTGGGTTTTTCACATAGTTTTTACTGAATTTAGAATATTTTCCAGGCACCTTAGTCTTTTTGGGCATCAGCTGGGTTTAAAGACCCTGTGATTCTGAAGTATAGCCAAAACATGCATGTCCACAGCTATTGAGTTTGACTTTATTGGCCTGAATGTAACATTCAGAAGTTATGTAGCTGAAGCACTTGGTGTCCTTAATGATTTTATTTGCATTTATTCCTATGAACTTTTCATACAATAAAAAGGGCAAAACATGCATGTTCACAGTTAGTGGGGTTTGGCTTTATTGACCTGAATGTAACCATAAAGACTTAAAAAGTAAAAGAAAAAATGATGAATATTCAGAAGCTATGTAGCATGAAACCCTTGATGCCCTTAATAGTTTTATTGGCATATAGCCCATGGGCCTTCACTACAGAAGGTTTAATGTATCATACAGTGAAAACTCCAATTTTTACTGAATGGTTTGTTTGCGAGTCCTTTTACCCTTTGGTTTGGATGTTTGTTGGGATATTTTGCAGGCACCTTAATCTTTATAGGCATCAGCTGGGTTTAAAGACTTTGTGTTTCTGATGTATAACTAAGCTATTCACTTATGCTGTGATAATGCGATAAGGCTGAAACATGCATATTTACGGCTTGTGGGGGAGTTGCCTTTATTAGTCTAAATATAACAATAAAGATTTACAATGTAAGCAAAATATATGGAGATTTTGAAGCTATGTAACTGAAGCAGTTGATGTTCTTAATTGGGTTATTTGCATATGTCACATGGGCCTCCACTACATGAGGTTTAAGGTATCAGAGAATGAAGACTCTTGCTGGGCTGGGTTTTTCTTGTAAGTTTTTACCGAACAGTTTGTCTGAGTGTCCTTTTTCCCTTTGATTTGTATGTTAGTTGATATATTTTCTGGTCACCTTAATCTTTATAGGAATCAACTTGGTTTAAAGGCCTTGTGTTTCTGTAATACATACAAGCTGTTCAGTTATGTTGCCCTGATGAGATAAACAAAATGGCTGAAATATCCATATCCACAGTTAGTGGGGTTTAGTATTACTGAACTGACCATAACAATAAGGATTTAAACAAAAATAAAAAATAGTCATGGACATAACTGAAAAACTTGATGTTGTTCTTTAAAGGGTCATTTGTATATATCCCATAGGTCTCCACTACAAGAGGTGTAAGTTATCACACTGTTAAAACTTTAGGTTTGCTGGATTCTTTTTTACAGTTTTTACTGAATTGCTTAACTCCAAAAAGGCTGAGTAGCCGAGGCTCTAGAGTCAATTGTATTAAACTTGCTGTGTGGATTTTATTGCAGTCCTGTTTTATTTTTTGTTCACTGGTTTCGTTGTGGATATACATTTACTGAATGGTTTGTTTGTATGTCCTTTTTACCATTTGGTTTGGATGTTAGTTTAGATATTTTGCGGTCATCTTAATCTTTCTGGGCATCAGCTGAGTTTAAAGACCCTGTATCCACTTATTCTGTGCTTATGAGGTCAGTAAAATGGCTGAAATGTGTGTCCAGAGCTAGTGGGTTTGGCTTTATTGTCTTGAATGTAGCCATATGAAAAAAGTAATTATCATTCACTTGATGTTCTTAAGAGGTCCTTTACATGTATCCCATGGGCCTCAATTACAGGATGTTTACAGTGAACACTCCAGCTTGGCTGGGTTTTTCTTGCAGTATAGGTTTACTGAAATTTATCGAAACACCCAAACATTGATGTTCACAAATTCAACAACAAAATGTCAACACGCTACTATGCATGTGCTAAGCAGCAATCTTAGTGCATGCAAAACCCAGCCTAAAAAAACTTAAAATAATACATACTTTTTGCTGTAGTGCAAGTGCCCCTGATCTCCCACACCTTCTCTATATATATATATATATACTAAGTCCGAAACTGCAAAATATTGGGGAAAGAGCATATTCCCCTACCCAGAATTTTGTATGATCTCACACACCTGCTGACCATCTGCTTAGTCAACCAGATTTTGTCTGCTAAACAGATATTGACCAACTATTTAATTTATTTTATTTTATTTTAGTTATTTGACTTTTTTTTACTTGGAAAGTCCAACTGGGTCACAAAGAACTAATTTTCAGTGGAGGCCTGGTTAGAAATACTCCAAGTAAAAAACATTTAAAGTAGAACAAAGTGACATGGGCTTTCACTTAACAGTGACTAATTAAAATTCAGTAAAATGGTAGCACAAATATAACAAAATGATTGCCAACATAGGATAACTATAGAATATTTTTCATAGCATTTAGTATCTATGCTAGTTATGGCATTATGAATTTATGGTAGTCATAAGTTCGAGAAGAAGTAAATAGCTTATAGTTTAGGAAAGAAAGGAGGGGGGTGTAGTAGAATGAACATAGATTAAGAGAGGTGGAAAAAGAGAAAGATAAAACAGAAGTGGACAAGGTCGATAGAGCTAAGGGTAGGGTAGAGGAGGAGAGAGGAAAGATTAAGAGGGAAAAGTAAGGTGATAAAGGAAGACCGAGTTTATAGTAGAAGAGAAAGGAAGTGGAGGGGTGTTGAATGGGTAGAAATTAGCCTGGAGTTGTGCAGGAGCATATCCAAGATTTAGATAGGTGTTCCTTAAGTGCACACTTGATGGATATGTGAATGTGGTTATCTTTAAGGATAAGAGGAGAGTTTTCCAGATTGTAGCTATAGAGAAGAAGTACGGCTTTTGTCCAACTGATTTCACTGGATGATGTTGTTATAGAAGCTGTTTGTTTTCTGACCTAAGAGATCTGCTTGGAATATAGGCATAGAAGATAGCATTTAAGTCCGGGCAGGCCATGAGTCTATGAATGATTTTATGTGCTGTGATTAGCTGGATGAAGGTAAGGTAAAGTGGAAGTTCAAGCCAGTTGAGTTTGCGGATGGCTATGCAGCAATGAGAGGAGTATTTTGCATTGGTGTCAAACTAAGCAATTTTGTTGTAGCAAGATTTGAGCTTTGATTTTCGGCAGGTTGTAGATTGTAGAAGTGTGGGGCTCCATATAAGAGAGAGAGGGTAAAAGGTAAATAGTAGCTAGAGGGTGTTTAGTGTGAGTGTCCTGGAAATTTTTGTGAAGATAGAGAGTTCCCAGTTTCTGGTGAGTTTTTTAATGTTATTATGTATATGCAGGTCAAACTTAAAGTGTTCATCAGTAGTGACATCTAGTAGTTTTGTGTGTGAGACATTTTCTATTATGGTGTTCTGAGAGAGAATAGTAAATTATTTTTTATTTAGAAAGTATGTTTTGGTGTGAAGAGTATAAGTTTAGCTTTAGTGGGATTAAGTAGTAGATGATTATTAGAAAGCCAGGTCTCAATAGAAGTGAAAGCAGTTTGGGCAATTTGTTGAAGATATGGCATGGAATCAGGTGAACAGATGACTGTGGAGTTTTCAGCATGCTGTATTAGTGTACTCTGTTGGAAAGTAGTATATAGGTCATTAGTAAAAATGTTAAATAAGAGGGGGCCAAGGATACATCCTTGAGGAACTCCAGTTGAGATGTCTTGAAAAAACAGAGAGGGAGTCTAGCCATCTAACCTGCTGTCTATTAGAAAGATAACTGGTAAACCAGCTGATGGCAGAAGAGGATAATCCAAGGTTTGCGAGTTTTACTATAAGCAGATGACAGAGAACAATATCAAAACCCTTAGATAGGTGAAGGAACAAAGACGATACAAGTTTGCCTAAGTTACGAGCTTTATTTACTGTGTCAGTGAAAGGTAATAAGGCTGTGTTACTACTGTGTCCAGGCCAAAACTCATGCTGTGTAGGAGTGAGTAGCTGATTGTCAGGGAGGTACTGGAGTAGTTTCTCAAGAAGTTTAGAGACAGATGACAGAAGGGCAATGGGTCAATAGTTAGACAATTCGATGGAATTGCCACCTTTGTGTAATGGTATAATGAAGGATTTTTTTCCAGAGAGCTGGGGCATAACATTCTAGAATAGATATATTGATAAGAATGGAACTAGGATATGCAATAGCATCAGTTGCCATCTTAAGATATTCTATAGGAAGGTAGTCAGGAGAGTTAGTGCCAGTTTTCAATTTGAGCAGGAACTTCTTAACTGTGTTAGTGGGAACAGGCTGTAGAGAAAAAGTTGGTGAGGTTGAAGAAGCAGTGGAGTGGGAAAATAAAGATGGGGCAAGGGGTGAGGGAGGAGGCAAAGAGCTATTTTGGGTGGAATGTGATGCTGGTGAGCCATGTGTGGTAGTGGGAAGAGCTGATGTGTTTGAGGCAATATTTTGCATGTATTGAATGAAGTGGTTGTTAAAGATGTTAGCTATTTGTGTGTTGTTTTTTTTCTGGAAGGGAGTTAGGGTTAGTTTTTTTATCAAGAATGAGAATAGATGAAACAGATTACCAGAAGTTTTGGGAAGTTATGTTTATCAGTGGATAGTAATGTGCAATAATGGTCTCTTTTGTCTTTTGTCACAGCTTTTTCAGTCAGATTACCAAGATGCCTGTAGTTATTTATGTCCGAGGGGGATTTAGAAGTGTTCTGTAGTTTCCAGAGCTTATCTCTAGATCTCATGAGTTCTTTTGTAGTTTTGGATAACCAGGATGCATAGTTACTTTTCATTCTTTTCCTACAGTTGTGGTGCTAGATTGTTTAGGATGCCTAGGGAAGTTGAATTGAAGTGACTGATTGCATTATCTAGAGGAAGAACCTTGAGGCTGGACCAGTTAATAGCTTTTGATGTGTCAATTAAAGAATGTTGATTAAAATTAGAGATGTTTTGAATAGTTTTGTATTTATGGTCTTTTAGAAGGTGGGAGAAAGTTCTAATGGCATAAGCAAGGAGGTGATTGCTCAAGGTATCAGGGAGGGTCCCACAACTGGAGAATTTAGTGGGGTCAGAAACTAAAATCCAGTCAAGTATGGAACCCTGATTGTTTTTACTGGAGATTCTAGTGGGGGCAGTGATGAGTTGGGGTGAAATTACCAAGGTTTATGCTTAAACTAGAGAAATTACAAGAGAGGTTCTGCCACTTGATATTGATTACAAAAATTACAGATTCAACAAGTTTCAGTGAACCTACATAAATATATAGGTGGCTGTGAGTGTAGGGTACTAGACTGACTGTGCACCTACCCCGACACCTGGGTTGATACCATTTGATTGACATACTCAGATTCCAACAAGTGTGTGAGATCAACAATTCCCAGGTAAGGGAATTTCCCTTTCCCTGATGATTGTGTGACCTTGGAGTTAGTATATATAATAAACAGGTGGTTTGGGAGGTGCAGGCCAGCTTGCCCCCCTGCAAAAACACTTGTAGTTGGTTTGATCTGCTCCAGGGTAAACCCTGGAGCATGGGCAGAATATGTTGGTGTTTGTAGTTTCAATGTTTTCACATCAGGATCCCGTGTGTTGCTGTAAGTGCACAGTTGATCCAGTTCCCTACACCCATCTATCTATATAGATAGATGTATAGATATATAGATGGGTGTACATAAAATAATCTAATCATCCAAATGTCAACGTCGGTAACATTGAAAAAAAATAAAATCTAAATAAAATGTCGATAATGACGTGTATGCTTCAAGACATAATATCTGAGCAAGCAACTAAAAAAAATATTTTTTGAAGGGGGTACTCCTACACCCCCTGCTAATTCTATATTCCAACTCCGAGATCACACTATACTGGGGAAAAGAGATATTACCTTACCCCAGTAATGAAACAATCTCGCATATTGTTAATCATCTGTTTCGTCAACGTCTTTTGGTCTTTGTCAACAATAATGATAGTCAACTACATTAACATAGCCCATATATGTATACGGGTCTATTTAGTAGACCGAAAGACCACATTACCGACAATTGAAATATTGAGCCCACAACAACGAAACCACATAACACCAAAATTACACAACACCGACTCTCAAAACACCGACTTCCATAACACCGACACATACAGAAAAGTAACCAAAACACAGCAAAACAACATACTACCACACAACATCAGAAACCCTAAAAACACTCCCCACAACCACAACCAAATCATTTACTCTCATATCGCTTAAAATAAACTTAAATAAAAACCTAACCTACAACACTCTCACACAAACAACGTAAACTAAACTACAGCTACAAAATAAAAACAACTGCCGAAACCGGAAGATCTTACACCACCATTAAAAACCAAACTAACATAGCCCACAAACCCACACTAACAAAATAACATACACAACACCTAAATAAATAAAATTACACCACGGTAGCATAGTCGCCTCACAGTAAGATGCTGTCCGGTTCTGTTCTCAGCTAGAGCGTCTTCTGCGTGGAGACATGCGTGAATGGGAGTACCTTTGTTGAAGGTTGTGTGTCAGGGCTGGCAACTCGGCACGTAAAAATCTATCTGCCAATCATTAGCGGACCGGAGTTCCGCTGTGGTGACCCCTAACCGGGAAAAGCCGAAAGACATAACACAACAACACTAACTGCACTTAATCCATTCCAATTCTTCTGGGGGACTGTACCCCCCACACCCCCCTAACTAAGTAAACTAACTCTGAGATCACACTACAGTGAGAAAAGGGCATGTTTTCCGATCTTCACTGTATCATGATATCACTTTCAGCTCATTTATAACCTGCTTTTTACACTTCCAAAGAGGACTTCCATGAATGCGCTGCTCCACTGCTGCACAGAGGTGACTTGACGATAAAATGGTATGTCGCTCATGTAAATGTTCAGTGTTCTGTACGTTCGTTATTTTGGGCTCAATATTCAGTGTCGGTAATATACGGTTGCCACCCATCCCGTTGTCAGCCGGACACTCACGGGTTGAGCCCTCTCATCCCGCTTCCCGCATTCACCAAGAGTGGGACTTTAAAAGTCCCATTTTCCCCGATCGCAAATTCAATTTTCGTGGAAAAACTGAAAATACTTCTGGTTTTTCCATGGCAATGCGGCTACGTCACCACCTGCAGTTAGAGGGATTCCCTGCTAGGTCTGGGTGGTGTAATGCAACAGCAATTGGCTGCAGGGGCTGGAGGGGGCGGGGATTTACTAAGTGGAGCCCAATAAAGGTTGCAGCTGTAGAGCACTAAGCTCTACAGCTGCGAATGAAAAAGATCTGCAAATTCTATTTCGCCAGCAAGCCAGCCAGCCAGCAAGCCAGCCAGCCAGCAAGCAAGCCAGCCAGCAAGCCAGCCAGCCAGCAAGCAAAGAAGCCAGCCAGCAAGCAAAGATGCCAGCCAGCCTGCAATGGAGGGAGCCTGCTAGCCAGCAAGGGAGCCTGCCAGCCAACCCAGCCACTTGAGCCATTCCAGCAGGAAGGAAGCAAGCTAGCCCAGCAAAAACTGTGATAGTGGTAAGTACATAATAGCATTTTGTGGCTTTAGTTATTTAAAATGGGAATATTGTGCTTTATTTTATTATCCGCGGTGGTGGTGCTGCGGTAGCATTGTCGCCTCACAGTAAGACGCTGTCCGGTTCGATTCTCAGCTAGAGCGTCTTCTGCGTGGAGACATGCATGAATGGGCATACCTTCGTTGAAGATTGTGCATCAGGCCTGGCAATCCGGTACATAAAAATCAACTGCCAATCATTAGCGGACCGGAGTTCCGCTGTGGTGACCCCTAACCGGGAAAAGCCGAAAGAAACAATCAAACAATCAATTTAAGTTTTTAATGTTTAGAGGTAGATGGGGATGTAGTATGCAGTATTTAAATCTGTGCAGTGGTTATTTTGAGATTTTTGAGTAGTAGTTTAAAATGGGAATATACTGTGGTTTAATTTTTTTAATGTTTAAAGGTAGATGGGGTTGCAGTATGCAGTATTTAAATCTGTGCAGTGGTTATTTTGAGATTTTTGAGTAGTATTTTTTTAAAGTATAAAACCTGAATGTATATGTAATTGTTATTATTCTTGGGGGTATGATTTGGAAGCATTACTTTTAATAGGCTGAACTGTGTATAGAAGTTGGTTATTTCTGGTGGGGGGCAGTGGAATATAAATTTAGTGTGATGTATTTCTATTGTCGTAGGTTTTTCTGGGTATTATCTGTTTGCAGATAGAAAATGTTCAAGCATAGTTTGCACTTTTTTGTATGGAAATGTGTGAAATTTAATGCTGTTTTCAGGAAGTTAGGATATACTGTTTGGGTAATTTTTCCTGTTAGTTCCTGCAAGTCAATGTGTATGTGGTACAAGTCTACTTTTTGAGGGGGAATGTTAACAGTTAATGTAATGCATTTATTATTCTAGTAGGTACATGTTGCCAATTTGTCGAAGCTGTTTTAAGATTGTTTTCATTTATACTTGTAAATGTGTGCATTTAATTTATTATGCATTTTAATAAGGTTAAAATGTACTGCTTTGCTTGTAATGTGAATATGGGTGTGCTGCTTTTGCTTGGGCCTGTTTATTGCATTGCTGTGGTGGGTAAATTACTCAATTGCTATGTTTTGAGGTAAAAGGAGCCCATAGAGTCTGTTGTACATTGTAGTTTATATTACTTCTCTTGCAAGAAGTATTTTTAAAAGATAAAATGTTTACGGACTTTTTCCTGGGGTTTTTTTTGTGATGTGGTGGGGGTGTGGCCAATGTCATGCTGGCCACACCCCTATCATATTGACCACACCTCCATGCCCCACTTTGCCCTTGTTAAAAGGTGGCAACCCTACGGTAATATAGTCTTTCGGTCTACTGAAGTAGACCCGTGTATACATATATATGTTCTAACATTACTTCTTTTCTAGCATGCCATTGTATTCTTTACATAACTAGACTTAAAGGTTTCAAACACTATTTATGTGACTTTTCAGTCTTGAATATGCATTCTGCTGGAACCATATAATCTTTGCATGCATTTAGCTGGCTGGTATCTCTTCCATATCTTGATATTCTGACGGAATCACTCTGTATTGGTCTGTCATCTTCTAAAATGCCTTTTGTGACAGTTCAGGTGACCCCTTTCTGCATCTCTGAGTTTCTCTCAAGGCTCTTGTTTATGTTTGTAATCTAGGGTTCTGAGTGAATAATTTCTACCTGCTTTGACGTATTTATCTTCTTTTCCTTCTGCAAACACATTTGTCTCCACATACAACAAATGATCTGAGTTTTACTTTATGGATTTCCAATGCTTCTGGTTGTTGTCTTTACTATAATTAGAATTTTTTATATGTCCCATGTCTTCAGATCAGATAATTTCCAGGAGGGTTTATCATAACAAAACTTCTGTCTCTGCTGATTACTTTTTATTATTTTTTGACTCTGCCTTGATTATCTGATATAAGCCATAAGCAAACAACATGAAGTGGGTGATTTACACTCTGACCCATTAACATCTTCCCATTAACATCTTATCTAGTGGCAGATTAATATTGCACAACAGACTACTCCTATATTCCTACATTCTGAAACAATACTCTCCATAGTTGCACCTGGTGCTCTTTTTCATCAAATTTTTCAATATCTGAATTGTTCTCTGTATTGTGAATAGCACAGATTTGCAGTTACATGTTTAAACTACCACCCTTTTCTCAAACATTTTAAAAATTTGTCTGATGTATTGTGGACTATTATCTGATAACACAAAATCATTTGTCTTGTCCTGGAAATACAGATGTCAGTCCACTTATTACTCCAACAGTTGTAGTAACTGTCAATTTAATTCACTTTGGATAATTGTAATAATAATCTAAACATATTAAATTCAAAGCTTCTTGGAAATGAAACAAATGTAGGTCTATTCTACTTCATGGATGTTATGATACAGTACAGGCTATGATTTCTTATGAACTGCACTCATTACAGCTTTGTTACACTTGTTCTACCTGCTGAAACCCTTGGGCAATACAATAAATCTAGCTCCTTCTTTGCCTTTCACTTTTCCAGTATGTAATTTGTGCATTCTGTCAAGCATCTTTGAATAAAAGTGAAAGGTAACACTTGATTTCTTTTCTTATTTATTTTTTTTACTCAGGTTAATGTCTCACAGTGATTTATTTCCATAACTGCTTTGCTAAGTAAGTTTAAATATAGCTCCATTTTTTCACATTTTCTTCTTTTATGAGTAACTGTAGTATTATTCAAAGACTCTGTAGCTATTCTTCTAGCAATATTTTCATTTTATTCTGATAGATGCTCTCTACTCAACATATCTGCTATTTGCAGTTACTTGCTTGATTTGTAGTTCACTTTCAGGTTACACTTCTGCCGATTAAGCAACATCCTTTGTAATGTTTGGGGTAACTTGTAACATGACTTTTTGAACATCCTATGAAACGTTTTTTTATTTGTCTCTACTTCTACTTCTTCGCTATAAATATATTCATGGCATTTCAAACATCCATACAGTATTGCTGGCATTTCTTTTTGCAGCATAGCTTCCTTTGTTAAATCTAGCATCACTACTTAAATTTGACATAGTTATCAGGAAGTTGGGTATGTATGTTAACAACAGACTCTCTTTTGATCACCAAGTCTTTGTGGTGGTTAGAAAATCATTTTAGCTTGCACAATGTATCCTTCATGATATCTCATTAAGTTCCAAAGAAGTTAAAAGTTCCATGTTATTTATCCCTTATTAGGACCATCATCAAATATAATGTACTATTTGGCATGTACCTCCCTAAGCACCTAAACCAGCTCAAGAGACCTCAATATTTCTTCATCAGAAATATCTTAGGTGCTAGTAACCTTAGCTACTCTGATGGACTAAAAGCTCTTTCCTTCATCTCAGTATTTTACAAGTCCCTGAGTGGTAACCTCTGCTTAACTTTCTGCGTTATGAATTATCCATCACCCTTTAAAATCCTTCACCTAAATAGAACCAGTGGCAAAGCAAACACCTGTTCTAGTAACCTAAACCTGTACTACCACATTAACAACACCAAATGGTATTGCAGATACCTAACACAATATGCACCCTGTTTCTGGAATATGCTTCCCTTATCTTCTTCTTCTTTCGGCTTTTCCCGGTTAGGGGTTGCCACAGTGGAACTCCAGTCTGCTAATGATTGGCAGCAGATTTTTTTTACAGTGCCGAGTTGCCAGCCCAGCACCCAACCCTCAATGAAGGCACGCCCATTTCATGCATGTCTTTCGAATGCCACTCGACCGTGGGGAGGACATGCAAACTCCACACAGAAGGCGAACCAGCTGAGAATCGAACAGGAGAACCTCTTGCTGTGACGTGACAACACTACCACTGCACCACCACGGCTATGCTTCCCTTATCAATCATACAGTATTTTCCTAGCAACCTTTGAAACCAGCCTAGATGACTGGATGGTTATTGTAAATTTTCGCTGGTGATATGTGGAGGAAGTCTACCTAGTGGGGGACATTGTTAGTCAGCCACAGTACTGGGTGATGTAGAAATATTATCTTGATGGTATCCTTTACCATAAACTTAATGAAAAAATATTAACCTATAAACATATCACTTCTGCCTCTGTAATTGCTGTTAACCCATAGGCACTGGTCTGTTTTTCTGTGAGATAAAAGCTCTGAGACCATTCTGACTGGCATACATTTACAAAACAAATGGCTTATTTAGATCATTCTACTTCAATATGTTTTTCTGTTAGTAGTTTCATAAAGATTTCTAAACTATTTTTATATTTACAGTTACATTCTTAGACTACATCTTTTTCCAATAGATTTGACTACTAATTAGAAGTGAAGCATCCAATACTACTAACTCTGAAATGTAAGCAGTGAATCTAACACCTAATCCCGCTCAGAAATTAACTCTGACAACACCTGCTATCACACTCACTGCCACTGTATTTTCAAATAGCTCCCAAACAAGTCAGCTGGGAGAAAGGGAGAAGATCATAAGGCTATTAAGGCCTACCACCACCCAGGGAAAATATCATGTTGTATACTATATTGACTCCACACTCACTAGGCTGGACAAAAGCAGGGTGACTGTGAGATTCATGACTAGGATCCAAATCCAAGATGTCTCAAGGGCCCTGTGGACCGCCTAAATCTGAAAAAAATATGATTATGACCTAGTGGCAGTCTACATTGGAGGGAATGGCCTTAGGTTTCCTGCCCTAAGGGGTATATAGACAGAAACATGACAGAACATAATATAGGTTCACAGGTTCATAGGAGGTTACTAGGCTAATAGCCCTAGGGCTTTTACAAGCCTAGCCATGTAAAAAACCCATGTACCCTAATTGACAATAGTTAGATGTCACTGTTAGTAGAGCAGTTCTATGATCAGCACTGACTACAAAAATAAAGAAAATAAAGTGCACGACCACCATGGCTGAATATAAACTAATTTAATTGCAGGGGTTCAAAATGGCAAGCGCTTTCACGATACAAAGATTGCTTCATCAGACAGTAATTAAAACAGTCCATCCTACTTACATATTATCAATACTATGACATAATTTCCTCCTAGACCCAATCAATGTGAACAAAAACATTATCAATAAAAAATGAATATATACATTTGTGCTCAAATATATTACAATATTATCTACTCTCAGCTCAATCTCTACAAATTAAAATATAAGAAACCTATTAAGTATACACGATTTCTCTAAAACACTATGAAAGGTAGAATGTCAATGTGGGAATTGCCAAGCTTTCAAAGCCGGTTTTAAAGAGACCATCTCATTTAAGCCTGGGAACCTATCCGCTCATAAGGATAGGATCCAGGCTTGTTCTATAACTTCTGTCTTACTCTTGAGGTCCCCATCCCTAATACAAATTAATCACAAGATCATTTAAGTAGGTTTCTTATATATTAATTTGTAGAGATTGAGTTGAGCGTAGATAACATTGTAATATATTTGAGCACATGTATACATATTCATTTTTTTATTGTTAATGTTTTTGTTCACATTGATTGGCTCTAGGAGGAAATGATGTCATAGTATTGACGATATATAAGTAGGATGGATTGTTTTAATTGCTGTCTGATGAAGCAATTTTTGCATTGTGAAAGTGCTTACCATTTTGATCCTCTGTAATTAAATTAATTTATATTCAGCCGTGGTGGTCGTGCACTTTATTTTCTTTATTTGTGTGTCAGTTTTAAGTGCCGTACCTTTACCTGAGTGGTCTTCTTTTGTTGTTTATTATCAGCACTGACTACCCCTGTCCATGAGAGACATAGATGCTACCCCTAGGAAGAATTCACTGTCACTCATTCAAGTGTCAAAGTTGCACTTAAACAGGGTCATTGAGGAGCTCTGCTTCACATGAAGTGGGAGCTTATTCCAGAGGAGTGACAATCTCTGGGAGATATAGCCGTCTCTCCAACATGTTCTGTTAATGTCACAGGCTAGGTTGAGATCCCTGGAGTGAGTGACCCTTGTCCCATTTGATTTGTGGATGTGCAGCATTTCCATTATGGCAGAGTCAGACACTGCTCTGTAGGCCAGGCATAGGTCACGTCTTAGCAGCCTGTATGATACAGACTACAGTGACTTTCAGCTTTTTCATGTAAGTCACATTTTGAGGCCCTGGATTCTCTTGGTTAGAAATCTCTGCAGTCTCTCCAGTTACTGTAGGTGTTTGGTGAGATATATATACAGTAGGGAGCATTTTACTCAATTAGTGGTCTGATAAGGGTCGCGTACAGGGGAGTTATAACCTTCTTAGTCTTAGATGCGATGCCCTTATTTATGAGATGTGCAATGTAGAAGGCTTTCCTTATCACTATGAACACATGGTGATCAAAGTTTAGATTGCTATCAACAAGTCTCGCACCTTTGGGTTTGATAGAGGGGTGCTATCTATATCAAAATTAACAGGGGTTACTTCTTTGTCAAGGGGGATAATGAGACTTTTTTTATTTAGACATTGGCATCAATCATTTGTTTGAGTCAGTTCCTTCTGTAATATGTTTACATCATTGGGGATCTCATTGATTGCCCCCAGTTTGCAGTCATCTGCAAACTTAGTAAACTACAGGGCATTTTCTTTCACCTGGACCTCAGAGAAATAGAGTCCAAACAGGAGAGGGCCAAGCACAGATCCTTGTGGTACCCCACTGGTAACTGGTCCACTGGTGGAGGTGGACTCCCCACTTTGACAGTGGATGTTCTGTTGGTGAGCTAGTTGGCTAACCATCAAGTGATGTATGGGTTAATATCCAGCTGGGAGAGTTTCTCAAAGATTCCTGAGTGGGGGATTGTGTCAAAAGCCTTGGTTAAATCAAGATAGGTGGTTTGTACTTCTTTGCCTCCATCCAGGGCTTTGCTGATATTCTCAAAGACATCCACCAGGTTTATTAAGTAAGATCTACCCTTGACAAAACCAAACTGGATTGAGTCAAGAGTCTGAAGATCGCATGTGATCCTGCTGATAAGGTCCATGATGATTCTTTCCATGGCCTTGCAGATAAGGCTGGTTAAGCTTATAGGTTGATAGTTTCCTGGGTCAGTTGATGGACCCTCTGTGCAAGGGGAATTCCATTGCTGTTCTCCACTCTGCTGGAACAAACCCAGTGCTCAGGCTTTGGTTAAAGAGAGTGTCAAGTGGTTCCACTAGGTCTTGTATGTCTTGTTTTAGATTGTTTAGTAGGAACCTGAGATGTTATCTGGTCCCATAGCAACCATGCTTTTGGCCTTGGATGGTGCTTGTATGACCTGTTCTTTGGCGATACTCAATAGTGGACTGGTGTCAGGAATGCTTTAGCATATGGCTGGTGGGGATAGGGGAATGAAGTTATTGTCAGATCTGTCAGCTAGTAGATTATCAATTTCCTCAGGTTTAGTGTGAGTGGTACTGTCCACTATAAGTTTGGCACACAGGTGGGCATTCCCTTTTAGGTTTTGCACATAGCTAAAGAATGCCTTATGGTTGTCTTTAGATAGAGATGCTAATTTAGTCCCATAACCAGCCTTAGAGGACTTTACAAGGTATCTGATTTGCTTGTTCAAGCAGTGGAGGATATTCTTCCTCTGTTGAGTAAGATCCCTCTTGTTCTTGGATATCAGTTTCTTTCTTTTGTTATATAACTTATTTATACTTACAATCCACCAGGGTGGCCTGTTTTTTGGGAGGACCTGCTTTTAGTCCTGTCAGGTACAGTTGAGTCAATGCTTTTTTTTAAGTGACTATATAGGGCATTTATGTACTCTTCTGCATAGGAGTTATTGTTGGTGGTATTAGCAGGGGCTTTGAAACTTTTATACCATCCCTTAATAGGCTACAGTTTGCTTTGGAGAAATCTTTCAGATTGTTTGCTCCTGTTGGAGTGTCAGGTCTGATCTTTACTTCAGACAAGACTGATTTATGGTCTGACCTTACCAAGGAGGGCAATCACAGGGGGTAGTGCAGTGACCCCCCCCCCATGTTGGTGAGCACTAGGTCTAGGACATTTGAATCCCTTGTGGAGGTGCAGATTAACTGTTCATAGGTTCATATGTTCATAGGTTGGTACTAGGCTATCAGCCCTAGGGCCTATACAAGCCTAGCCATAACAATTCCCTGGCTATTTCTTCCCACACTATTTACTTCCCTGGACCCCTGTCTAGCAGGGCAACTGACGTGATCCCCGGGGTGAATTTCCTTTCTCCCATCCAATCATCAAGGTTCCTTTTGAAGAGGGCCAAAGAGGCACTCTGCTTGACATGTATGGGCAATGTATTCCAGAGTCTGGGGAGTCTCTGGGTCAGTAACCTATCCCTCCAGCTTGTTCCAGATGTTCAGAACATCTGAATTAACAAAATCCAGGAACCTGAAAACAGTCATGTTTGTCGTCATATAAGTCATCCAATCCATGGTAGGGTAGTTGAAATCTCCCATGACTAAGGTGTTTAGCTGTATACTGAGGAACACTAGCAAGTCCAAGAAGGCAGTGTGCTTTTCCTGGTTCATGGTGGGAGACCTGTAGCTAGCAATGATGTGGTAGGGTATTTTGCATAAAGTTATTTGGATCTGGAGTAGCTCAAGAGATTCATACTGTTTTACCAGTCTTGAGGTGTATTTGGATTTAATGAAGATGGATACACCTCCACCTTTGGTTCTTTCACACTCATTTTGAGGTCTGACCATGTGAAAGGCATTGTAGCCTTGTATGGCTAGGGTGCTCTCTGCAACCTTGAACCAAATCTCAGTGATTGCAGAGACATCAGCATGTTCCAAGGTAAGGCGTGCTCCCAGGGAGTGCAGTTTACTATTTAGGCTTCTAGCATTAAACAGCATGACTTTGAATTTGTCTTATGGATGTCTTTATGCCAGAAGTTTTGTTGTTTTAACATTGCCTAAAAGAGGCAGTATGGGGGAGGCAAATGTCTTTGCCAGTATCCAAAAGCCTTGAGGAGACAGGTGAAGGCCATCTCTGCAAAGCAGCGTGGTCTGTCAACCATGTCTTCCCAGGCTGTCAGATACTGGATCCCCATTCAGTGATACCAAAAGCTAAACCAATTATTGAAATCAATAATTTTTGTCTGTATTCTGGCATCATCCTAGGGGAAAGTAGACTGCTGCTTAGGGTTAGGGACATACCTGCCTGGGACACATAATCTGAGAGCTCAGTCGTGTCTTTCTTCACATAGTCCAAAGAGGTATGTCTCCTGTCATTCACTCCAGCATGTACTACGACAGAGTCATAATGGTAACTGTTGCTGAGTGACTTGAGTGTATGCATGATTTGATGGATCCTGGCACCTGACAGGCAGCTGACCATAACCGTCTCCTTGTCCAACCTGGTGACAGAGACATCTGTGTGTTGCACTACTGAGTTGCCTATGACTAGGACATTAGGTTTTGTCATGTTTGCCTTAGGGACTTAATTGTTGAGACACTGATATGTGTTATTATGTGTAGTGGTAGATTCTGTTTGTGCACCAGTATGTGTAGGTTGTTTGCACTTGGGAAGTCTCTGGTCTTTTGGTACACTGTTAGTGAGAACCTCCGCATATGTGGGTTTATGTGTCTTGACCTTATCTTGTGTGAGTGGAGAAGTGTGTGTGTGTGCTCACAGCCTGTTTGATGTCCTGTTTATTTTTACATGATATGACTAATTCTAGTTTCATCTCACATACTATATTTGTTTGCTTTAACAGCAAGTGTCTGTCAGTATACATGAGACAATTTCTACATTGCCTCAGGATGCCCATGTCAATCAGGCTGGCTGGAGAAATGTTGGGAAACTGACTGTCCATAGCAGCAGGTAATTCTTAAGTACTAATTTCTGAGAGGGCAAATGAGATCAGCTATTGCTCTGGGTTAACAAGAAGACTTATTTTACAGAAGATCAGGGATGGAAAGTGGGGTGATGCTCCTCAGTGCTCAGCTGAATTGCCTGCAGTGCAGAACCACAAAGCAGCAGGGAACCTTGGAGGGTTTCACTGACTGTTGTCTAGGAAAAAAAATAGTTTCTAGGCATTTGCGTCTATGCAAGGCACCACTAATCCCTGTTATGTGGTGCCCAGCTATGAGCAAACACGAGGTTTATTTACAGTCAAAATTAAACAGTTTTAAACTAGTGTGCCAATAGGAAATTACATAATGATCCTTCCTCCAGCAATCCCCAGCTCAGACAAGGCTATATCCACACTCTTCTGCCACAAGGGTGCAGGGGATCCCTTCTTAATGTAAGATGGTGGATTTAGTTCAAGTGCATAAAACAACAGGCTATATTCAGGAAGTCTTGATCAAGTCTATGCTAACGAAGCAATATTTCAGTGCAAAGCAAATGCAGGTAATAAGCAGGCAAAAACAGTAAAAACAGTCAAAAAGGCACAAATTAATGCAGCAAAATAGGAAAATACGATGAAAAAGTCCATATCAAACTAAAAATATGCTTAATTTCTTGTTCTTAGCTTGGGATGGCTTGGATTCAAGCAGAAACACTATGGACCTCTGGCAAAGGATGCTAACTGCAGAGCAGTTCCAGTTAATTGAGCCAAAAGCCTCACAAACATGAGGCTTATTTACAGGGGAAAATAAACAGTTTTAAACTAGTCTGCCAGTAGGAAATCATACAATAATCTTTCCTCCAGCAATTCCCAGATCAGACAAGACTATTTTATATTTTATTTTATTTATTTATTTATTGACATTTGTTAACCGGGTTTGTCCAACTGGGCTTGTGGCCCATTTTCAGTGGAGACCCGAGGAGAAAAGCTCCAGTAATACATTTTAAAACAAGTACAATTTTAAACAATATTGATATAATAGCAGTTATAGCAAAATAATTCACATATGTTGAGTTACATGCATAAAGTTAAAGTTGCATTAAAAAGAATCTAAGTAACAATTTTACATTGATATAGTTCAATAGGTCAACAATAAACCTTTTTTGTTTGTATAAAATTGTGCAAATGCATAGTAGACACATAGGAGAGAGAGGTGTAATGAGGTACTAAGTATGGTCCTTTTGAGGGTACATAAAGGGAAGGAAGACTAGGTAGGGTCATGGCAAGGGCAGGTTCTGGAATTGAGAAAATAAGCTTTTAGTTCATTTTTGAAGTGTGAGGTGTGGGAGATTGAACGTAAGTCAAGGGGACGTTTGTTCCAAGCATGGGCAAGGGAGTGTTTGTAGAGTAGTTTGCCTACTGACCTTTTTGGGTGGTAGATATTATGTAATTGTTGGTTAAAAGTACGGAGGGTCCGGGATGGGATGTAGATGGAGACTAAGGAAGATAGAGATGGACAGAAAGAGGGTTTATAAAGAATAGAGTGTAGGATATGAAATTGATAAGATAGCAGAAAGTGGGGAAGTTTAAGCCATTGAAGAGAGTTTAAAGGAATGCAGTGGTGTGAGTTGTATAGGGAGTTAGTAATGAATCTGGCTATTTTATGGTAAGTCTGTTGCAGTTTGTTTAGAGTGGAGGCCTGGATATTGGTAAGAACTGGGGTGGCGTATAAGAGGGAGGGGAGGAGGAGTGCCTGGCCCAGGGTAAGTCTAGATTCAGGGTTTAGGAATTTTCTGTTCCAATATAGCAGACCTAGTTTCTGGTTTGTTTATTTTATACATTGGAGTATGTGTAGGTTGAACTTGAGTTCGTCATCAATAATGACCCATAGGAGTTTTGTGTGGGTGTCAGGTTGGATGTTTGTATCGTTAGAAGATGTAATAAAAAAGGAAGTTTTGTGATGAGAAAGAGAACGGGGAAGGAAAAGTAGGAGTTTGGTCTTTTTGGGATTTAGGATCAATAGGTTGTGAGAGAGCCATTGTTCAGTGGATAGTAGGGCCTGTTGGGTCAGGGAGTGTAGTCCAGGAATGTTATTTCAGATGGATATAAGTGTGGAGTCATCGGCATACTGAATAAGGGAGGATTCTTTGCATGGGCTGTAAAGATCATTGGTGAAGATGTTAAACAAAAGGGGTCCCAAGATGGAGCCTTGGGGAACACCAATGGAGATGGGAAGGAAAGGTGAGGAGGATGAGTGCCATTTGACAGATTGTTCCCTGCCAGATAGGTAACTATTAAACCAGGCAAGTGCGGAGGGGGATAGGTGGAGATGTGCGAGTTTGGATAGTAGTACAGGATAAGAGACAGTACTGAAGGCTTTGGAGAGATCTAGGAAGAAACAGGAAATGAGTTTATTGTTGTCTAGGACCTCTGCAATGATATGAGTGAAGGAGAGGAGGGCAGTGGTGGTGCTGTGGTGAGGACAAAATCCATGTTGGGTAGGGGTAAGTAAGTGGTGTGTGAAGAGGTGATTGAGAAGCTGTAAGTGAATACATTTTTCTAATATCTTGGAGAGGGGGTACAGAATGGCAATAGGTCGTTAATTTGAGGGGTCAGTGGAGTTTCCACCTTTATGAAGAGGGATAGTGAAGAAAGATTTCCAAAGGGTAGGGACAGCTGATTCCAGAATAGATCAATTAATTAGTATAGATACAGGATAGGCAATTGAGTCAGCAGCAAGTTTGAGGAATGTAGGAGATAGATTGTCAGTGCAAGGAGAGCAAGGTTTTAGCTTGAGTAGTAGAGATTTGATGTAAGTGATGGGAATTGGCTCAAAAGAAAACAAAGTTGTGTTAGTGGGACTTGGAGAGGTGGGTGTTGAAGAAGAGTTTGGCTTAGAGGTTACCAGATTTTGGATGGAAGAGATAAAGTCTTTATTCAGGAGGGTAGTTGTTTCCTGAGAGGAAGAGTTAGGGTATGGGAAGGGATTAGAGGGCTTTCCAGGATAGAGGATGTTGTTGAGAGTTGACCAAAATTTTCGAGGATTGGATTTGTTGTTAAGCTGAGCAGAGCTATAGTATAACTTTTTGTCATTAGTTGTATGTTTTTTGCAAGGTTCCTCAGTTGCCTGTATTTTTGAAGAAAAGGTGGTTGTTTAGTTTTAGTCCAGGTTTTCCAAGCATGATCTCTTTGTTTCATAAGGGACCTAGTCTCTTTGGAGAGCCAGGGAGCATGGTTTGATTTTACTCTGATCTTCCTAGAGGGAGCTAAGGAGTTTAGAGTATTCATAAAGATGCTATTGAAAGTGCTTACAGCATCGTTTAGGGGGAGGGGTTTTAGGATGGACCAGTCTATGTTGTGGAGAATGGAGTTAAATTGGGATGAATTGAAAGTCGATAGTTTTCGACAGTCTTTGATAAGGTGGGGTTTAGGAATATGGGAGTAGTGTCTTAAGATGGTGGTAGGGAGATGATCACTAAGGGAGTCAGGTGAGGTGGTGGGATTGTGGTATTGGTGGGGGGAATTGGTAAGGATCCAGTCTATGATGGAGCTGGAAGTGGAATTTTTATGGAAGTGAGTGGGAGATGTTATAAGTTGGTGGAAGCCGTGTAGGTGGATATTTCCACACTCTTCTGCCACACGGGTGCAGGGGAGCCCTTCTTAATGTAGGATGGCTGGATTTAAGTTTAAGTGCATGAAAAAGAGGCTAGATTCAGCAAGTTTGGATCTAGTCTATGCTAACTAAGCAATATTTCAGTGTAAAACAAGTACAGATAATAAGCAGGTGCAAACAGTAAAGACAGTCAAAAAGACACAAATTAATGCAGTAAAACAGTAAAATACAGATGAAAAAGTGCAGATAAAACTAAAAATGAGCTTAATTTCTTGTTCTTAGCTTTGGATGGCTTGACTTCAAGTGGAAACATTCTGGACCTCTGGCAAAGGACGCCAAATACACAGCAGCTCCAGTTAATTGAGCTTAAACCAGAACAAAGACACTTAAAAAACAGGCACAATAAGCCTTCAACCAGCAAGTCCCAGCTCAGAAGGGCAGAGACCACCCTCTCCTTTCACAAGAGTGTAGACCAGAAACTTTCTAAGTGTAAAATAACTGGCTTTAAGCACAAGTGCTTAAGCCAGAAGTAATACACTTTTAGAATAACAGACACAATAAACCTTCAACCAGCATTTCCCAACTTATAAGGATGTAAGCTACCTCTCTTGCCACAAGGGTATTGACCACAAACCTTCCTTATGTAAGATAACCAGTTTGAAGCCTAAGTGGTTAAATCAGAGGGTCCCAAACTTTTTAAATTTTTTGCTCCCTTGCTGAATCCAGGTTTTCCCAAGGCTCCCGCCCATGATGCGTGTAAAGTGCATATTTCAGGGGTTCCCAAAGTGTGCGCCGAGACGCGCTGGGGAGCCGCAGCTTCCCCACAGGGGCGCTGTGAACTAATAAGCTTAGCTGCAAAATAAACTGCGAACAGTTCGCAGTTTATCCTGCAGTTAAGTTTATTAGTTTGTGGCGAGTGTGAGTGAATGCAGGAATGAATGAAGAAGTGGCTGTGTGTATGTGTGTGAGATCGGGAGAGTGAGAGCGATGTGTGAGTGAATGCAGGTATGAATGAGGAAATATCTGTGTGTGTGTGCATGTGTGAGATCGGCAGAGTGAGAGCAATGTGTGAATGAATGCAGGTATGAATGAGGGAGTGACTGTGTATGTGTATGTGTGAGATCGGAAGAGTGAGAGGGATCTATGAATAAATGTGTAAGTGGGTGTGTGACATGTGGGTGAGAGATAGGGAGAGTGAGAGCAATGTGTGAATGAATGCAGATATGAATGCGGAAGTGGCTGTGTGTGTGTGCGTGTGTGTGTGTGTGTGTGTGTGTGTGTGTGTGTGTGTGTGTGTGTGTGTGTGTGTGTGTGTGTGTGTGATTGCAGGTATGAATGAGGAAGTGGCTGTGTGTGTGTGTGTGTGTGTGTGTGTGTGTGTGTGTGTGTGTGTGTGTGTGTGTGTGTGTGTGTGTGTGTGTGTGTGTGTGTGTGAATGAATGCAGTTATGAATGAGGAAGTGGCTGTGTGTGTGTGTGTGTGTGTGTGTGTGTGTGTGTGTGTGTGTGTGTGTGTGTGTGTGTGTGTGTGAATGAATGCAGGTATGAATGAGGAAGTGACTATGTGTGCATGTGTGTGATTCACACCTCTCAACTGTACAGATTTTTGCAGAATGTCCAGATTTGTGCTTCGTATTTTTGGTGTGTTCCTCCTAAAATCTATACTTTTCTGGCAAATAGTTGAGGATTGAAGTCATTAAATAATGACAGACATTTGAATTTAAGACTCCACATCCTTCAGAGAATTCATGCTAATGCAAAAGCTATTATTCTATCAACTTTCTAAGTTTGTAAGGGCAATATTTAAAATATGTCCTTATTTGTCCCCCCATAATTTTAGACTTTGTCCAGATTTAATGCAAAACATATTATTCTATGAGCTTTCTAAGTTTGTAAGAGCAAGATTTAAAATCTGTCCCTATTTGTCCCTCATCATTTTAGGCTTTGTCCAGATTATTAGCGTAAACAAAATTGGACAAAGCCTAAAATGATGGGGGACAAATAGGGAGAGATTTTAAATATTGCTCTTACAAACTTAGGAAGTTGATAGAATAATAGGTTTTGCATTAGCATTAATTCTCTGAAGGATGTGGAGGCTTAAATTCAAATGTTTGTCATTATTTTAATGAATTCAATCCTCAACTATTTGCCAGAAAAGTACAGGGAACACACCAAAAATACAAGGCACAAATCTGGACATTCAATCACACACTCACACACACACACACACACACACACACACACACACACACACACACACACACACACACACACACACGCACACACACACACACACACACACACACACACACACACACACACACACACACACACACACACACACACAGCCACTTCTTCATTCATTCCTGCATTCACTCATACATTGCTCTCACTCTCCCAGATCTCACACACACACACACACACACACAGACACACACACACACACACACACACACACACACACACACACACACACTCCTTTGCTTTCATGCACGCATTCACTCACACATGCAGACCGACACACTCACACTCATACAGGCATTCACTTACCTGCAATCTTTCGGTGCCCCTGTGAGGAAGTCGCGGCTCCCCAGGGTACTGCGGCACAAGTTTGGGAACCACCAGGGTAAATAAAAAATTTAGAGGCTTAGAATAACAGTTACTATTGAATATCAGGCTACTAACAAGCAGTAATAAATGCAAATAAACACATTTAAGAACAAACAGCAAAAAGTAAAATAAAGTAATAAAGTTGGAAGAAGTACAGATACAGTAAAATCAGCTGAATAAAATGTATTTGTTGTTAGTAAGTGGAAACAGAAGAAAATTCAAGTTTAAGAGAGTAAAGGGGTGGGCATTCCCAACTGATCTCTCCATACTCAGTAGAATGAGCTGATGAGATGGGACTGGGAGGAGAGTCCAAACTCAGATTAATAGTAGGGGTGGGCAAAGTCAAAAGCATACAGCAGCAGTTGAGCAAGTAGGAGAGCAGCAATAGTCAGGCAGAAGCAAGTCAAATAAGCACTCCAGTTAAATAAAGATACCTGCAAAAAATTCTAAGGAGGAATTTTGTTTCTTAGCTCCTCCCACAAATTAACTGGATGTTATTCACTGTCTGCAAAAGAATACTTCTCTAACTTTTCCAAATGTCCCTAGCCAGGACCTCATAAAACTCCAACATAGCAAAAATACTTTAAACAAAACAAATGCATATAAGAAAAAGATAAAAAAACAGAAGTAACCAAATCTTAAATGAAAAAACTTCAATTCAGAATCAAATGCAGGCAGAGCTCATCAATAGTCAGGCAGAAACAAGTAAAATAAGCAGTCCAGCTAAATCCATGCATGTGTTAGAGTAAAGAAAGACATTTAGTCTTGAGTATCAGCTTGCTACCACTAATACTGATGCCTATATACCAGGGCAAGATAATTGGCATCAACAATTGGATAAGTAGTTGATGTCATCCGAAGGGGATTCAGTATGTGTTATTCTGAGATGAGATGGTAGATGAGGCATCCTTCGTCAGCACTTGTGTCTCTTACTAAAATATTTGTTGCCTCATAATACATTTTTAGGCAGGATTCAGTTACTGGATATTTCAACACAGCAAATTCAGATCTGGACATCAGTGTGGTGCTGTTCAGTATTAGCAGTCCTAACATAAATATGCCAGAACTTGACACACTCCTGCAACTTGATCACATCTATATTTGTGTAGCCACAGAAATGTGGTTCAAATGCAGTAAAAGCAATTCCGCTGCAGCATGGTCATCATGCTTTCAGACCTAATGTTAACTCTGCAGGGGAATATATTTTGTGCCAGAAACCCCATCACCTCGTATCAGTGATCTTAGCTTAGAGATCTTAAGAGATCAAAATGATAATCAACAAAGCCATTTATTTTATAATTTCCTCTAACATATCCTCATTTATGTTCTGTGGAGGACCATGTTAGCTACCTCTCTGCAGCTGAAAGGATCACTGTCAAATCTAACATTATCATGCTAGAGAATTTTAACTACCCAGCCAGTCACTGGCATACTAATACCACAACAAATAAGTTTACTCAGATTTTCTTGGACATCAGTCTTGCAAATGCTATTGAGCAATCTAATAAACTCTCCGCTGGGGATACAAATACTCTTGACCTAGACATTACAAACTTAGTCCTGGCCTGTACTCCACTCTGAATCATTATATCCCTTATGAAATCTGACCACAAATTGGTCATATTTTCCTTTAGGCCTTCTGATACCCTGCTTGCCAAGCAAGTACGTCTTTAAGGATTTTGTTTTTCATTGTAATACCAAGCATACCAAAGCTTTTAAAGTGGTACAGCTATCTTATAAATGCTAGCTATCAACTTTGTACAGGCCTTTAGCATACCATAAAGTTTCATTAATGTCTGTTAGGCTTCTGGGTTTGGCATGTGCACTATTGCTCTAACTTTCCTTGTATCTGACTTCAGTTCCATTGATATTAGAGTATGTCTCATATATTTTAGACTTGCCACTATTATTTTGCACTTTCTTTTACTTTACTTAAAATGCTTCTGTTTCTGTCTGAGCAAAAGCAGCATCACTTTCTTGCCATATTCTTTCTGTTTCTGAACCCATTGTAACAGATCATCTGTTATGTTCAGAACACCTTATAAATCTTCAATTATTTGTGCAACTGCTCCTTGAAAAACCTCTGGTGTTATCAAGATGGCAAATGGAATTTTGAGAAAGGCTTGCCTTCTTAACAGCGTTTAAAATGTATTTAGAGAATGGACTACCTGTATATCACCACTCTGACTGGAGAACATACATTCTCCAGTGGAGTGTTAATGTCCAGGTAATATCCACTTAAAAACAAATCTGCTGCTTCTTGGCAGCATATCAAGGTGCTATGAAGCTTGTACAGTAAAATGTAAGAGATGCATGTGTGTGTGTGTGTGTGTGTGTGTGTGTGTGTGTGTGTGTGTGTGTGTGTGTGTGTGTGTGTGTGTATGTTTTTGACTGCATGTATGAGTATGTATGTGCCTGCATGTGTGTGAAATCATAAGCTAGTGACTAGTGAGAAGGTGAGAGAGAAAGAGACAGACAGACAGAGCTGTGACTACAACAGGCAGTCCATCATCACAAAGGTATGAAACTTAAATTCTGGAATTATTGATTGACTTTAATTCACAGTGATTTGCCTGGAAAAAATACACACAGCAGCAGTATGGGCAAAATAAGGGACATTAAAGGGAGTGGGAGGGGAACTGTGACGGGGGTGGGGGTGGCGAGAGAGCTGCCATACTCTGATTTCTATGATTTCTTTTTTACAATAGATGTACCCGTAGTGGTGGTGCTGCGGTAGCGTTGTCGCCTCACAGTAAGACGCTGTCCGGTTCGATTCTCAGCAAGAGTGTCTTCTGCATGGAGACATGAGTGAATGGGCATACCTTCGTTGAAGGTTGTGCATCAGGGCTGGTAACTCGGCACGTAAAAATCAACTACCAATCATTAGTGGGCCGGAATTCCGCTGTGGCAACCCCTAACCGGGAAAAGCCGAAAGACACAGCAACTTTTTTACAATAGATATCGTGCATGGATGGCTCTAAGGGTGAAAGTGTTTGTAATTGCTGTGTAAGTGTGTGTACGTGTGTAAGTGTGTGTATATGTATGTGAAGATGTGTGTGAGACAGAGAGACTGAGTGTATATGTGTGTATCTGTCTGTGTGTATGTCTGTCTGTATTTGTGAATGTGTGTTTCTATGTATATGTGAGTATGTCCATTCATGGTTCTGAATGTGTTGGTGTATAAGTGTGCGTGTGTAGGGTGTGGAATTAAAATAATTATATAGTTTATATTTTGGATGTAAAATGCTTCCCCAAAGCACAATACATATACTACAACAAACATTAGGCAGAGGAACTATTTTACATCAAAAATATATAAATATATATATATATATATATATATATATATATATATATATATATATATATATATATATATAGATATATAGTGATAAAAAAACAAACAAATACTAGACAATTTAACAGATAGCCCATTCTCTAAGTGCAATAATGCCCCCCAGGTTGTGTGTTATTGTGTAAATAACACCCTTTCAGGGGGTATAGAGTCCCTCTGCCTGTGGCATTGGGCTTCAAAACATCCCTGGGGATGTGTTCTTTACATAATAACACACGCCCTGACTTGCATTATTGTTTGCATAACACATGGAGCATCTATTGTTCTAGAATAATAGAATGTGCAAGGCAAGGGGGCCATGTGGCCATTTACACTTTGCAAGTACCCACCCTTAGACCTTACCTTCTTTTCCAAGGAGCAATAGCAAGTCATAAAAGGGGTGAATTAATGAATACTATCCATTTGTCTAATTCCTTCTAAAATGAAGATAGTGTGTCACATTGCTTGATTTAGAGTGGACATTTGTTCTAAAGAAGAGGGAGTTATTGCTGACAAATCTTTCTGTCCACTGTGATTTGTTTATTTGCAAAAGGAGATTCAGATCTCTGATTCTATTGTTTATAAGAATATTTTTTTCAGGGGCGATAAGAGGATTTGGACTACTGGATCCCTAATAGCAAGGCATTGATCTCCCCTGAGTAGTCAGTAGTACTCAGACTACAGGGACAAGGCCTTCAGTATCTCTTGATTAGTCTTTTAGTCCTATGATCTATTTTTTTCAGAAACCTCTGTTGTCTCTTTAACTACTTTATATCTTCAGTGAGTTCAAAAGTGTAGCTGGCTCAAGCAGTGCCCTATGCTGTTTTAATGAACCAGCACCCTACCCCCTTAGCTCTGTGAGCAAAAAAAAACACTTCACTGTAACTAATACAGTCACATTCAAACCCCCTGCTCTTCCATTAAAGAGCAAAAAAAAAAAAAAATATTTACAATACAATCCATGCCCCCAGCTCTTCCATTTAAGAGCAAAAAAGAAAACAAGTACACTTTATTATAATAAGCAGATGGCTACAGAAAGGTCCATGCCCCATCAGCTTTTATATGGAAGACCAGAAAAAAAAAAAAAAAAACAGAGCCATTCCTTTTACTGCACACTTACCAGGAGGCCAGATGCATGACACACCTTCCCCTCCTGCTCCAGGCATTCAGGTGCTGTTTGTGTGCCGTGACCCCAACCCTGCTTTCACACATTTTATTGAAAAAAAATTGTCTTTTAAACTGTAGCAAACTGCTTGCTACAAATGTAGCACATGGTTGCTAAGGTTTATACCCTGCCTACACAGAGAGCTACAGTGCTCAGATTTTTGTTAAAAAAATATTTTTTTTTTTTTTACTTTTAACTCATTACATCCAAGTGATGCCTACAGGTGCATTTACAGTTAACTCCTACTGACGCCTCTAGTTGTCAAATATTGCTTGTTCATATTTGCATGAATAATTCTAAAAACATGCTATGTGCAAGGTTTTAAAATATTTCATCTTAAAGCTTACAGAATGACAAACTCAACTGCTTTAATATTTGACCTACGCCTAGTGCAGAGAAACAGATATTAAGTTTTGTTTTTATATTAACTTGTGCTATAATGAGAGATAGAGAGAGAGAGAGAGAGAGAGAGAGAGAGAGAGAGATCCAGAATGGCTGATCGAGCCCCTCCCCCCAACACTTTTAACCCAGGGCAGCTGCCCTTCTTGCTACTGAGTGAGGTATATCTAAAGCTGACATTGTATTTTACGATGGACCTAATCAGTGCAGAATACAGCTGGGTTAGGACTTCTTTAGAACTAGAAGAGATACTCTTTTTTATCAGCTGTGCTACGCAGAAGGATTTCTTGACCATTTCTGCGACATAATGGTCAAAGGAGAGGGAATAATTTATCCATATTCTAAGGTGTCTCACAACATCTTCAGTTTGGAATGGGATGTTTCTATTCTAAGAGCTGGATGGAGGGATTGTTTGCTAATCCAGCACTCAGGCTATCAAAAATAACCAAGGTTATGAACGATAGAGAAGAAGTATAGAAAATCTAGAAGTAAAAAGAAGTGCCACAAAAAAAAAATGAAAACCAACAAAAATACTACTATACAAATCCTCATATTGAAAAACACAAAATCCCCAAAGCATTATGGTCTGCTATCAAACAGCTACTAAAACCAGGCACAACTACCCACCCTCACCACAGTTAAACAAGGTGACAGTATAGCTAATCAGTTTAATTCCTACTTTATTCAAACAGTAGCAATCACATATAAAGTGCACAGCCCCTTCTGATATTACACCACTCCTAAACCCCAAACAACGCGATATAACTCTCACACTCCAACCCATTCCAACTTCCACTATCAACAACTACTTCTGTCTCTCAAACCCACTATTTATGTCCCAGCCAACTTACAAGCTGAATATATCACAACTGCAACTGATGTTCTGGCATATCCTATATCTCTACTAATAAACTATTGCATCAAAAAGGCCATTTTCCCACTCTGGGGAAAAAAATCATTCATAACACACTTACGCAAAGGAGGTAACTACTGATTTATCTGATTTCAGACCCATTAGCCATATTATCCCCTTTGTCAAAAATACTGCAGACAGCTCAAGCTCAAGAAATTTGACCTCTAGTAGGCTCTTTGACTATTTGATCCAGAAAATACTTGTTTATAAAATCGAGGAATTTTTTGGCGTAGCCTACATTTGAGATATATATGTCTCCCAGTTTATCGCCAGGTAGTTAAAGTCCCCACAGGATGATAGACTTCTTTTATATATAAAGTTCATTCAATGTATTTAAGAAGTGGGCATGTTTCTTGGGGTCATCCAAGGGGACCCCTAACATGCTTTGGTCTGATGTTTGGCTTTATTTAAGTTGAGATGACTCTCGATAAGTCTGGTTTATGGGCATATGGGAATCTGTCTTGAGGTAATGTGGGCATTAACAAAATGGCTTCTCCACCTAGTAATGTGGGCATTAACAAAATGGCTTCTCCACGTGTACCTCTTAACTATCAGATTTTTGCCGAATGTCCAGATTGTTGCCTCATATTCTTGGTCTGTTCCTCATAAAAATTATGTTTTTTTTTTTCTGGCAAGTTATTGAGAATTGAAGTCACTAAATAATGAAATGCATTTGAGTTTTAGACTTATCATTGTATTCTAAGGCAAAATCTTTTATTATAGCAACTTTCTAAATTTTAGATATCGTAGAAAAACCTCAGGACACACCACGAGAAGGTATCAATCCAATTTATTCAATAGACATAAAAACAATAAAAAAGATAAGCGCTTTCACGTGCTGAAAACGCACGCTTCATCAGATCTCATTCAATGCCATAAAGTGCTTCACTTTTAAAATAAGTTAAAACCAATAGCAGCGCAAACCCAATCAAGGGATGCTTAATCATTATAGCAGCTGTACCTAATCAGTTCCCTTTTTTCAATCAAATATGTTGCCCCTGGGATCCACTCATATACTGCAACATAAAGATACAGAGCTGTGGCAAATGTTAATATATTATTACGAGTTTAAAAAATTTTTTTGTGTAACATAAAAATCATGACAGTTATTTTCATTTCTAAGTAATAATCACTTAAAGGGCTTCATTCATTCACCATAACATCACTTATCGAAACTTACAATTTCAAATATAAAATAATTTCATGAATTGTTCATTTGTCATATAGCTTAACAAATCCTTGAATATCAGCGAATATGAGCTAGCTTTGAACATAAAAATAGTGCATAAGAATGTAAAGTGAGAACTCTGTGCGTATCGCTTAAAGCTGTTTAAACATGGCATATCATGGATCTCGTACATACTCCAAGTAATGCTTACATCATATAACTTGCTTAATTACAATTGACAACAGAGACCAAGACTGCCCTAGCAAAACTTAATCGCCTTGTATAGAAAATTTTCCTAACTAACTTCTCTGACAAGTTACTTACGGAAGTCTGCAAGGATACCATCAAACACAGATAACTAGATCAGCAGAATTAGTAATTTTAAAAACGCTGTTCCCCTATAAACCATGACTCATGGCAGGAAGCACTATTTCAACTAGCGTCTAAAAAGTATGTACATTCACTTCACATTATTGACGAGTCCTTGCATTAAGAACTCATCCATATAATCACTATCGAAACCATCAAATCCAAAGGAAAATAATAACTAAAAACATGTAAAAATGTGTAATATCTGGGAATATGAACAATATGTTCATTTTCATATTTCACTTAAATTCAACCAAGGTAAAAAGATGTCAAAACCAAGTTCTAAACCAGGGTTTGCTCAAATAATAGTTAATATCATGTTCAATCACTAATGTGTTACATCATATAACCCTACTAAGTATCTCCAGTAAAAGGACTGAAATCCAACTTTCCTGCCCCAGTCCAGATTAGTTATTCATCTTTAATGTTAATCCATATAATTTAAACTATATTGAACTATCAGTCAACAACACAAAAGTAACCATATAAGGCTCATTATGTGCAGTGGAATTTTATGAGGTAACAAATCAATCAAGTCAAGCTAATCAAATCATATGTTTATATTATCATAATGTTTGTAAAGAGCATCTAAGGGTGAATTGTGAAACATTCAGAATAAGATTATCTATCAACCAAAATAGGCTTCAACGATATGTAGTTATTAATACCTGGCTCAATATGGGCTCCTGTTTTAAAGATCCACTCTAATTCTAGTTTAGCTAACTGGTTAGAGTTGTCACCCAGCCTTCCACTTCTCTTTAAAGTTTGTAACACTCTAAACTTGAAAGCATGTTCTGGATGTGCTCCTATGTGTCTAGCTAGAGCATTAGACTCTTTGTTTTTCCGTATATCATAACTGTGATTATATATGCGGTCTCTCAGCTTTCGAGTTGTTAAACCTATATAAAATGCTGGACAATATTGACAGTTAGCCATATAAATCAGGTTGCTAGTGTTGCAATCATAATATGCCCTGGGTTCAAATTCAAAAATTCCATTCACATGTGTAAAGACCTGGGTAGTAGTTATCCATTTGCACATATTACAATTTGTGCAAGGAAAAGTACCTACTTTGTTGTATAAATTATGTGTATCTGCCTCATTAAGGTTCTTGGAAAATATCATTTTGAGATTGTCACAGGTACGAAAAATAAAGTGAGGTTTCATACCAACTAAAGTTTTAATCTCTTCAGTGACTGTCAAAATGTTCCAATGTTTAGACACTATCTTTCTGATCTGCTCACTGTCATTTGTATATTTCATCATGTAAGAAAGTCTGTTCTTGTTAAACCCACCTTTCTTCTGAACTAGGCCTCTGTTGCAAGGATAAATATGTGTTCCATTATAAGTATTGTCTGCATTAATCTGAGTGTTCAATGAATGGTAGTGTAAAGTTCTCTGTCTTATCTCATTGACCATGGTATTATCATAGCCTCTAGCTAGAAATATCTTAGTCATATTGTCCGCTTCCTCTTCCAAACTGGTGGGATGCTGTATAATTCTTTGTAACCTAGTAAATTGGGCTTTCACTATACCAGGATAAACATGCCTAGGATGCATGCTACTGGACTCAAGGATGCTGTTCCTCCAGCATTCTTTCCTATAGAGTCCAGTTTGAATGTTGCCTTCATTATCTTTATATAAATGAACGTCTAAGAAATTAATCTGTTCCTCAGACTGTTGTAAAGTAAACTTCAAAAAGTCTGTGGTAGAGTGTAGGTAGTGAACAAAACTGCTCAACTCTTCAGTAGTGCCTCTCCAAAATAGCAGGATGTCGTCTACAAATCTTCTATATAGGCATATTTTATCCATCCAATCATTATTAAACAGACAATGCGTTTCCCAAAAATGTAATACCAAATTGGCATACGAGTTCGCGCATGGGGTGCCCATAGCCACACCCCATGTCTGTAAATAATACCTCTGATTAAAGGTAAACACATTGTTGCTGAGTACTGTATCAAGTAAATGGCCTACAAGGATCTGCCTATCATTTGAGAAGCCACTCACACTCACCATGACTTCTCGTATAGCTTGCAACCCATATTCATTAGGGATGCAAGTAAACAAATTGCATACATCCAAGGTAACTAATAAAAAAGAATCTCTAATATTATCCTGTTTATTGAACATCTGAATATCTTGTAGTAAATTTTGTGTATCTTTCAATACTGTTGCTATTTGGTCTACCATAGGTCTTAGTAACTTTTCAATAAAAATTGAAATATTATATGTGGCCCATTTTCTCCCAGATACAATGGGACGCATGGGAATAGGTCTAATTCCCTTATGAACCTTCGGTAAACCTTTCAAAGATGGTATTAACGGTTCATCTATATTCAAATATTCAAACATTTCTGAACTCAATTGTCTGCACATAAGTAAGTCGTACAGATCTGAATGAATATTCACAATAATAGTCCGTACTTGCTCAAGGGTAATCACCTTATAGCTATCATTCAACAAAGATTGTTCCATGTTCCTAATATATTCTTGCTTATCCATTACTACGACACCCCCTCCTTTGTCGGCTGCAGTAATGATTATACTGGGGTGTTGACTAAGCATTCTCAATGACTGGTGCTCTGCCCTGTTTAGGTTACAAAATCTATTCTTAACACATTTAGAAGCATAAAACATATAGAAATCACTCTCACACGATTTCACAAAACATTCCACCATGTGTGGAAGAGGAGGACAAAACACACTTTTGCGTTTAAAGTCAAAAGTCATATTATTCTTGTCATGTTCATCTACAGAGTCAGTGCTGCCAAAATATAATTTGAGCGCTATCTTCCTTGCAAACATTCGTAGGTCTACAAAAGTTTCTGTGGGTCTACTAGATTGTGACGGTATATAACTCAGTCCACGGTTCAGTAACGCACAGTCAGATGGTGTAAGATGAACACTGGAACAATTAAACACCAAATCAGTCAGAACATGTACTTTTTCTGTTGACCGTACCTGTCTGACGAGCTTTTCCTTTTCCTGGGTCCTCTGCTTGTTGACCTTCCTCTTGAGCGTTGTCCCGTTCGAATTGGAAAAGGAGCCTCTGCCAGTTTATTAAACACAACATTCGTTCTCCTTACTGTCCCTGTTCTATTGGATTCATCTTCTGTTAGTAGTGCTAGCTGGTTAGGTGGTGGAGTATTACAGTCGTCTCCTTCTGCTGCTGTAAGTAAACCGGAAGGACCGGCTCGAGCCAAGCTAGGCGTATTCAAGACGGAAGAGGCCAAAACTGCGTTGGTTTGACTTCCTGCTTCTGTTTGTTTGGAAGTTTCTCTTTGTTGAAATCTATTGTTGTTAGATTGTGTCCTCCCTTGAACCCTGGGCCAGACAAAGATATTGCCAGAGCGGAAATCATCCGCATCCCTGTTTAATTTACGTTGCTTTATAGTTTTAAGCTTTTCACTGTAACTATTAATTTGGGTTAAAACCAGGTTCAATTTCCTTGTGCACAAATCTGATTTATAATGTTCTGTTATATTGATATACAGTTCATTGGTTCTCTGTTCTAAGTCTGTTATAATGGGTTCAAAGTAGTCAATAAGCAAGGTGATATATTTAAAGCTTACTTCAAGATTCAGATCTTGCCACTTCTTTAGCAGATCAGGGTACGTTTGACCATAGGTCGGCATGCATAGTACCCGCATTCCTCTCGGGATAATTTTAAAATGTGAGCATGCTTGCAGATGTTTTTTCTGCCACGAGAGTCTCTGCAACTTGTATAAATTGTTCTCAAGTTCTTTTATAGCATCATTAAATTCAGTTATATCAAAATTGCTGGTATTATTCATGGCCGGTACACTCACCATGTCATGGAAATCCATGCTTAGCAATGGATTATTGTTCGTTGGTAAAAAGGCAGCTATTTTTGGTAGTTCCGTTGTTCTCATCGGGTTGTAGCCAAGCTCAATATCACTCTTCTCCATTGCGTGAGGGCGGAAACACAAAAGCAAGTTGTAGAATAAAAGTGAAAAATGTCTCCGCTCTCCAAAGTGTCCTCTGGCAAATATAAAAACTGTAGATATCGTAGAAAAACCTCAGGACACACCACGAGAAGGTATCAATCCAATTTATTCAATAGACATAAAAACAATAAAAAAGATAAGCGCTTTCACGTGCTGAAAACGCACGCTTCATCAGATCTCATTCAATGCCATAAAGTGCTTCACTTTTAAAATAAGTTAAAACCAATAGCAGCGCAAACCCAATCAAGGGATGCTTAATCATTATAGCAGCTGTACCTAATCAGTTCCCTTTTTTCAATCAAATATGTTGCCCCTGGGATCCACTCATATACTGCAACATAAAGATACAGAGCTGTGGCAAATGTTAATATATTATTACGAGTTTAAAAAATTTTTTTGTGTAACATAAAAATCATGACAGTTATTTTCATTTCTAAGTAATAATCACTTAAAGGGCTTCATTCATTCACCATAACATCACTTATCGAAACTTACAATTTCAAATATAAAATAATTTCATGAATTGTTCATTTGTCATATAGCTTAACAAATCCTTGAATATCAGCGAATATGAGCTAGCTTTGAACATAAAAATAGTGCATAAGAATGTAAAGTGAGAACTCTGTGCGACGCTTAAAGCTGTTTAAACATGGCATATCATGGATCTCGTACATACTCCAAGTAATGCTTACATCATATAACTTGCTTAATTACAATTGACAACAGAGACCAAGACTGCCCTAGCAAAACTTAATCGCCTTGTATAGAAAATTTTCCTAACTAACTTCTCTGACAAGTTACTTACGGAAGTCTGCAAGGATACCATCAAACACAGATAACTAGATCAGCAGAATTAGTAATTTTAAAAACGCTGTTCCCCTATAAACCATGACTCATGGCAGGAAGCACTATTTCAACTAGCGTCTAAAAAGTATGTACATTCACTTCACATTATTGACGAGTCCTTGCATTAAGAACTCATCCATATAATCACTATCGAAACCATCAAATCCAAATTGTTTTTATGTCTATTGAATAAATTGGATTGATACCTTCTCGTGGTGTGTCCTGAGGTTTTTCTACGATATCTACAGTTTTTATATTTGCCAGAGGACACTTTGGAGAGCGGAGACATTTTTCACTTTTATTCTACAACTTTCTAAATTTACTAGAGTAATATTTAATGTCTGTCCCTATTCTGGGCCTTTGCCCTGCCCATTATTTTTGACACTGCCCAGATTTCTCGCACTAAGAGATTGAGCGGTATGACTCCTCCATAGTTTCCATTGGGTCTAAAGAGATGGTAAGAACAAAACCTGGGTATATAGGGGGTGTTTTATGCACTCTTAATCCAGATTTCAGTTATAATACACACATGAATGTGTTCCAAATACAGGAGATATTCAAGGTCAGTCAATCTGTTATCAACCCCCAGCATTGAAAAGCACCACATCAATATTGTCCCATACTTTGTTTTGTTTTTTTAGGTTGGACTTTGCCTAAAAAGGGCAATATCGGGACAGCAAAGGCTTTAGAGAGTATACAGAATCTTTAAAGAGAGAAATACAAGCCATCCATGGCAAAGCAAATGGGGCTGTGCAACAGTAGATTCCATTCTGACACATACTGGATCCCCATTGAATTACATCAGTTACTGAGCCAACTTAGCATTCCCTGATTATGTCACTATAAAATAGCAGTCATGCTTATATAAAGACACGTTCTCAATAAGCTGCATCTTGGTGCAGTAAACCTAAGTCGATCAGTAAAGATAATGACAGAGAGTCAGACACTGTATCAGTGTATGTGATGGTAGCCCCAATCATTAGCAGGGATACCACATAGGGGTGGTGGACACCATGGGACACCATGAGGGTCAGGACAGCAGGGCTGGGAATTGGGATACTCATTCAGTGACTTTCAGAAAGCTGAGATGATGCTGGTGAGGCTGTGTTAAAGGGCTGCACATATTTAATGCATTCATTTAATTTTATTTACTGATTAATCATATCATTGCCATTCTGCGTTG